>NW_025999990.1:51748935-51806408 GCF_001458135.2 Marmota marmota marmota | reverse complement strand
CATATTTTTTTTTTTTTTTTTTTTTGTATTTGGAACAGAATTTATATAATCTAGAACCCTAACTTCACATCACAGGTCATATAATGTCTACTGTAAAAATGCCTTACCATTGGGGCTGGGGTTATGGCTCAGTGGTAGAGTGCTGCTCACCTCACATGTATGAGGCCCTGGGTTCAATCCTCAACACCACAAAAAAAATAAATAAATAAAAATAAAGGTATTGGGTCCAACTACAACTAAGAAATAAATTTAAAAAAATGCCTTACCCTTGTCTGTTAATAATTCATAGAAGAAATTTTAATTTAACAACAACAAAACCCTCTCCCACAATAAACAGGTATTATTTCTATCTGAGAAATGTTTTCCACAATGCAATTAAGTATATCAAGAGTCAATCATAGAAATGGTTTCACTCAAAATTTATGGGATGAGTCAAACCACTAAGAGAAAAATGATGATGTACATTCTCCCCTCACTATTAGGTCCTAACTGTTAAAGAAGAGAGTCTCTTCTTGGTGACTGACAGGTTTAGGTTTTTTCCTTCAGCATATTAAAATAAAATGAACAATAAGGCTGAGAGAGATTGGTTGAACTGCAGGACACATAAAAGCACTACGGTGAAGAAAGGGAAATACAAAGAGATGAGGAAATCTCTTCCATGGAACAGCTCCTGCCTGTGGCTTTAGGTGGAGATTGAGACACACAGTGTGACATGGAATGGGCTGGACAGTCTCCTTTATGGCTGTGACATCAGCCAGATATTCAAATACACGAAATCTTCCCTTGATATGAACCAACATCCAGTCAGAAAAATGAGGAAAATCTTAGATGACATCCTGCGGGGATTCACAACAAGTTAAATCTTCATGTTCTAGGTTGGTACCATGGCAGGAGCCCCCGATCAACCTGCCTCTCATCTGGCCCAGGATGTCCCCTCAATAGTCTGCTCCTTTCTTAGGCATTTTTTCTCTTCCTCTATTTCTAATCCTCCCATCATTTCTGGGTTTCAGTTCTGTTTTCTTCCACACAACTGAAAACCAGGCAGAACAACTCAGTACATACTGTCACAAGGCCTCCTTCACCGGGGACAGACACTGGGCGTTTTGTTCTAAAAGAGGGCATTCTGAATGGACTTGGCTGTGAGTTAGCATTCTAGGGTGGAGAATTTCTTTGCGCACTTGGCAGGTAACTTTATTCTATCAGATGTATAGAAGACTTTCTAGGTACCAAAAAAGAATCAATAAAGAAATTGATAGGAAGAGAAAGAATATACAAAAAACTGAAATATGATATGGAATGAGGGGAGGGAGCTGACCATGGGACCAGCACAGAAGGAGCCACTTTGATGACAAGTGGACAGAAACACATCCTCCCATCCTCTGCAAAGGGGCCCAAGGGAGAAGGGGCCGCTTTCCCCATCCTTCCTAATCAACACTTTCAACCAATTTCTCCTCACCTGTCTCCTGTAGAACCGCAAGTCTCATGCTTTTTCTCTGTCACCCACAGACTATCCTTCCTGCCATACCTTGTACTTCACATGCCAATGTCTCCTTGTTCCTCCTTGATCCTCTGGCCACCATCACTGTTGTTCCATCCCTGTGGGAGTTCCCAGGAGCTCACTCTCTGCTCTCAAGGACAAAGCCACATGGTCATCATCAACTCCCCCCTCTCCTCACTCCACATTCATAACCTGCCACCACTGCGCATCATCTTTTAGGTCTTCCTTCTCCTCCCACAGTCAAAGGAAGACCTAATCACCTTGATCATTCTGTTGAAATCTCCAAAGTGGTGGTGCCACCAGAGGGTGGGTCTTCTAAATCAATCCTGAACTATTTAATGATGTTGGGGAGAGTGGAGGAAGCCACAGTGACAACTCCATCTAGTTTAAATGTCACCCTGTACTTGCAATGTGGCTGCTTCTATGGCTGACATACATGTTCCGTGATGTACAGCATTTGTAGGTCCATGGTCAGTGTTACATATGGAGGTCATAATGCAATGCAAGGTACTCATTTTCAGTGACACGTGGATACCATTCATCTTCCCTCTAAAAAAATCTCAACCCACAGAAAGATACGCCTTTAAAACACTAACCATCAGAAACTCAAATAGATACTCATATACCAATATCCACAAATACATTATTTACAATAGCCAAAAGGTGACAGCAATCCAAGTGTCTATCTCCAGATGAATGGATAAACAAAATGGAATTACATTCAGTCATAAAAAATGATAAAATTCTGTAATGTGGATTAACTTTGAGAATACTGTGTTAGGTTAAAAAAAAAAAAAGACAAAACAAGGACAAATGCTGTGTGACTACACCCATATGGATATTTATATGATATACCTAAACAAGTTCATTAAAACAGAAGACAGAATCAAAGTAACAACGGGCTGGCAGTGGGCAGTGGGGATAGTTATTGTTTAATGGGTGCTTCAAATGGCTTTGGGGGATGATGAAAATATCCTTGAAATAGTAGTGGTGGTTGCCAAACTGTTGAGTATATTTAATGCCACCCAACTAAATGCTTAAAAGGGTTAAAACTTTTATGCATACTTAACACAATAAAAAAAACACTAATTACATCCATAATAGTCTATTTTAAGAATTGTAGAGAACACTTTCCACAAAACTCTACATATGGATTGCTATAGCTTACATTTTAAGTGTCACTGGCAATCCCATGATTTACTTTCCATGCATATAGTACTATACATTCTTCTTTCCCTCCTTTTATGGCCAAAGAAGCTAAGATTAGCTAGTACTGTTTTTAATCTGTAAAATACACACTCAGACGGACTCATAACTGTTTATAAAATATTTTGAACTGGCAACTTTTAAACAAAGCCCAAAACTTAGCAAGTTTTATTTTCAATCTTACTTTTATTTTTTTTTTTTTTAATGATGGTACACATTTAAAAATTTTACTTTCTTACACCTCTCTCAAGGTAGTTTCTCCTCCATTGACATTTCAAGGCCATAAAACTTTGGTCAACTATTCCATGTATAGTTTCTTCATAAAAACTAAATTTCTCATCCCCTGATTTATTTCTATAAAAAATTTTCCCAAAATTTACCAGAAAATACTAGTGAGAGAAATTTTGATTGTTGATAGAATTATAAAATCTTAAAGACTTCTTGTAAGTACCAGTTGTGCATTTGCAAGAATACCTTCTACAATACTTTATATGTGTGTGCGCACGCGCGCACACACACACACACACTACTGTTTCTCATGGAAATACAGAAAGAAAAAATGAAGAAAGTAAAAAAAGTTGTAAAGAATGGAGGTAAAAAGGGAAGGAAGACAAGACCAACTTCAAATATTACATTTGATTCCTGGGTATAGTTCTAGCTAACAATCTCCCTTAGCCTCTGTATCTCCTAAGAAGTCAAAAACTTAATATTTGCTTTCTAGTGGGATAGGGACTATGATCATAAATCCCTCAGAGGGCCCTTCATAAAGAATGGCAGGTACATTAACAAACATATTGTTTTCCTTGTGTGTCTAATAACTCATGTCATTACAGCCAAACACTTTATTCAAGATCTCTCCTCCCAACAACACTTCAGGAGGTAGAAACTGTTACTTTCTCCTCACATATCAGGGAACAGCCTCTGAGAAAGTAACTCTCCCATCCCATAGCCGGAATCTGGACCTGGTCTCTTTCAGCTCCAGTTTCTCCACAGCTTGGTCCTGCCTCTCAGAGGAGGGAGCCTGAGAGGAAAGCAGGTCAGAGACACAACAGGGCCATTCACCTCCATGCTGACGGTTCTCATGAGTCAGATGACGTGTGAGGTCAGCACACATTCCAGAAAAGTATGTGACAAGAAAGAATACTATGGCATTGGTATTTGTGGGCCTCTAAAGTAGAAAAACAGGACTATAAATACTTCTCATACAACCAGAGGCATTTCACATTTTCCTGTTTCTTATAGTGAAAGAAAGGATCCCATGCCTCAAGTATGGAACCCAGGCTTACTGTACTGAGGTGGATAGCCCAGGACACTAAGGTCTATTCAGTAGCAACTCAGAATCCCAAACCATATTGACCTTCCTCAGTCACTCATATGTACCAGTCTTGTGCTCTACTTTCTTCAAGCTCTGGGAGCCCTGTAAATCCAAGTCTAGTGTTTTCTGGTTACAAGTAGAAACAGAAAAACCTGTTATAGCAATAGTTGGCCATTCAGGGCCATTGCACTTTTCAACAGAAACTTATGCCAATTACATGCTTCTCCAAAATCCTGGGCTTGGGAGGCCAACTCCCTCTTAATAAGGGCCTCATTATAGGGGGTACTCTGTTTTTTAAATGTGTTTTCTTCCCACAAGATTATTTTCATGTTGTTTGTAACAACTGACAACCCCTTGAGTGCCCTTATGGGGAAGTGGTATTCCTAGCTGTGTGGAAGAAATAAGCAACTCTTCAACCTCAAAGAGCCAGTGTTCCAGCCCAATCTTTGAAATCAGTAGCTTTCTGAATTCCTCCCAAACTTGGTTTGGCCATATGACTCAACACCAGGTAAGGTTTAAAAACAAATACAAGGCTGAGCTCCAAGAAAGATCTTGAAATGACTTCACAATTTTTTTCTACTTTGAGAAGAATAAGCATTTACTTGTGGACACTAAGCTACCCAGATGCACTTTGCAGAGGGGCTTGTGTGGTGGCCTGTCAGGACATTAGGAGTGAGTTCAAAATCATCCAGAAGCATCTGTGTGTATGATCTACTTTTGCTTAAGTCTTTCCACTCAAAGGCAATTTTCCTCAACTACAGTCCCAAATATGAATTTAAAATAATGATGATTCCCGCAACCCACTCCCTACCCCTTGTCATCCTTTTATTTTCTGTTCCTTAACTGTAGACCAGAATGGGCTAATCTTAGAGGAGGTACTTCAACGGTATTTTACTAACTGCAATGAATGTAGGAAAACCAGAGGCATTTTTGAGAGAAATATACAACATTGGTTTATTCAGTCCTCTCCATCTGGTTTCTGAAAACCTTGTCACCTTTTCCCAGGTATAGCATGGTGTACAACAAAATAATTTTGTCCCCTTGTGTATCTGTTATTGTCTGTCTAATGTCTAAGCACAAATACCTGGTAGCCAAGAATTCACAACTGAATTAGGTCCCCTGTCCCATAAGAGATAAGAGTGTACAAATATGTCATAAGCATTAACAATTCCAGGAAAACTTCAACTGCTCAAAGCACCACAGTACTAACTTATGAAAGTCCAGGCTCTTATAGATGTATCAAGTCCTATGAGCTGGAATCCTCAAATAGAAGCATCATGTTTATCCCAGATGAGATTAATCAACCTGGAAAATGTATCTGCTGTCTTCAGTTACCCCAAATCCTATGGATAAAGGAAGCCCTAGGTGAAGAACAGCACTAATATACAGAAGAAAGTGTCACATGAATTTATGTACACCTAGGAAATGTGCAGTGAGCCATAGTTCAAAAAGTAGAAAAGCTTCACAGTGGTATGTCCGGCATAATTCCTGAGGGCTTGGAAGTGGATGCTGTCCATCAACTGTATGAGTCATTACCAACAACACTTCTCAAAAGAGTAGCTTGCCCAGTATTGTTTTATCTTTCATGGATAAAAAGCCAACAACCAGCCTTTCAAAACTTTTTTTTTAGCCAAATCCATAGTCCTAAAACCAGTTAAAGGAAGAAAAATGTGTATCTATGTCAAAAGAATACATATATATTGCTGCTGAATAACAACAACAATAAAAGACAATGATAGCATTTAACATACAGAGTTTTTTAAAAACCCTATTGCTCTTAAAGAACTATGGACCTTTATCAGACTGCTTTTATTAGAAGGCAACATTCCTTTAAAATTTTGAAAATGTAAGTGATCTTCTTTTATGTGCATCTCCAAATGGATCTTTGCACTTGCTTTAGATATGCTTTAGCAAGATGACAAAGGTCAGAGGGGTAAACACACCTCATTCCTAATCTAGATTCCTAGAGGAGCTGTAAGAGCTAGCTTGTAGCTTCTGAATGATGGTCAATGGGCATCAAATACTCATGCCTTACCTTTCCAGAGGTCTCCTGCTCTACAGCCTTTCCTATTTTTGTGTTTAACCTGCATTTTCTATAAAACGTATTATGGGAGTTTTCTTCAAAGAGCCCTTCTGTAGGTGAATCTTCATTACAAAGTTTGCTGGAAGCTTCTTGATTGCCAGAACACACATCTTTAGTTCATACAGGGAATGCATACTGATCCAGCATCCCCAAGGAAAGCTGAATTCCACATCAAATTCCCAGGGTAATAAACCTTTACTCTGTAGAAAATATAACTTGAAACAATACAAACAAAAAGAGTCAACTACCATAGAGAGTTATGACATTCTAGACTCCTGAAAATTGTGAACCCAGGCACAACATTGGGAGAACCAGTACAGGTTGGGTATTTATGTTAGACAGCATTTCATCACTGTGACCAAATACCTGACAAGAACTACTTAGAGGAAGGAAAGTTTATTTTGGTTCCATTCACGGTCAGCTGACTCCGTTACTCTGGGCCTGAGGTAAGGCAGAACATCATGGTGAAAGGGCATGGTAGAAGAAAGCTGCTCAGCTCATCACAGCCAGAAAGCAGAGAGGGAGAAGCCAAGGACAAAATATAATCTCTAAGAATACACCTTCAGTGACCTACTTTAGTCAAAATGATCTACCTCTAGTTACCACCCAGTAATCCATTCAAATTATTAATCTGCCCAGTGTTACAGCTCTCATAATCAAATCATTTTACTTCTGAACAATTGTTGTTTTAGTCAACTCTTCAATTGCTGTGATTAAAACACCTGATAAGAACAATTTTAGAGGAGGAAAAGTGTATTTAGTTTATTTCAGCTGTCCATAGACAGCTGGCTCCATTCCTTAGGGCTCAAGGTAAGGCAGAACATCATGGTGGAAGAGTGCAGCAAAGGGAAGTGGTTCACATTTTGATCAGGAAGCAGAGAGAACGAGAGCAAGCACAAGAGAGAGAGACTCCACTCACAAGATACAAAATATATATCCAAAGGCACACCCCCCGTGACCCACCTTCTCCAGGCACACCTACCAGCCTTGAGTTACCACTCAGTTAATTCCATCAGGGTATTTATTACTGATTGGGTTCAGGTTCTCATAACCCAATCATTTCACCTCTAAATATTCTTGCATGGTCCCACATATGAGCTTTTGGGGGACGCTTAATATCTAAACCATAACAATTGCCTAACATGAGCTTTTCAGGGAATACCTCATATCCAAACCATAATAGTATTCTTTATCTGAAGTGCCTAGGACCAGAAAAGTAAAAAGTATATTGTATTTCAGATATTTTTCTAATTCTAGAATATCTGCATATAGGTAATGAGATTTTGGGGGTAGGACCCAAACCTGAACAAAAAATTTATTAATATTTTCATATGTGTGTGTGTGTGTGTGTGTGTGTGTGTGTGTGTATATATATNTCTCTCTCTCTCTCTCTCTCTCTCTATATATATATATATATATATATATATATATATATATATATATAGTAAGTCTGAAGATAATTTCATACATGTTTTTTAATAGTTTTGTTCATGAAACAAATTTTCATGCTGTGGAATTCTCCACTTGTGGTGTCATGTCAGTGCTCAAAAAAATTTGAATTTTGGAGCACTTCAGATTTTGGATATTTGGATTATGGATGCTCAACCTGTATTTTTAACTCACAATTACTCTTTTAGAAAAACCATTGTGCTGTTTCCTGCATTCTTAAGTGGATTTATAGGATATAGGTCAACCTCTCCCTCATGTCTAGGGCTCTGTTTATCAGCCCTTGGAGACTTTACCATGGGGCTCTCTGGATGACTATTCCATGGTGCTAATGCTGTGCCCCCTCACTCATCTTTAGGGTCAGTGGTGCTTCCTCTTAGCCCTGCTACTGTCAAAATGATCAAGGGTTGGGATACTAGGCAACCATAACCATTAGAAGTAGATAAAAAGGGCTGGGGTGGTGGCTCAGTGGTAGAGCGCTTGCCTAGCACATGTGAGGCACTGGTTTGATTCTCAGAATTACATTTAAAAAAAATAAATAAAATAAAGTTATTTTTTTTAAAAAAAGAAGAAGTAGTAGTAGATAAAAATCCAGCAAGGTTCATGTGGAAGGGCTTTGCAAGGATATCTTACCCACCACGCACATCTCTTGGGATTCACTACATACAGCTCCTTTGGGGATTCAGGGACTGCTTTCTTTTTTTTAATTGCTCTGGGATTTGTGACCATATTCCAAATGCTTCAAGTTGATAAGACATGAATTCTGAATAAGTGGGACTCCACCACATAAAGAGACAAAGACACACACTCATCTTTCACACTTCTCCTTTTTCCTTTCCCTGTAAAGTCTCTACATTTTTCCTTTCTCCCAAAACTTTGCCTCTATCCTTCAATATTCCTGAAACTCCGCCTACATGAGAATTTCATCTCTTGTCTTGATATGAATGATTCTTTGTTTCATGGCTAAGGCTGAAATCTCACAAGGTTCTGTAGCAGAAACATGACAAGGGCAAGTCACCAGTTTCATATGAAAGAGACCCCAGCTCGCATGTGCCAAAAGCTCAGGTACCTGACACCCAAGACAGGGGTGTTACCTGCCTTACCTCATGCACGGTAATTTTCCTACTGAAAACAAACCTAACAACATAGATGAAAATATGTGAGTGTCGTGTGTTCTATTTCGGCACAATATCCATAAGCAAGTCCTATTGCATGCAGGACTGTATTCCCTCAAAGAGGATGAGGGTTTGTCTTTTAAAGGTGGTTTACGCAGTAAAAATAGTCATGAACTATCACAAAATAGGTCAGGTTATCCTGGGGGCCCCAAGAGATGTCCTAGAACTCTCAAAAGCTACACTGGCTCAGGAAGGTTTTCTGGGGCAGAGTTGGTTCCAGGGAAAGCAAGCAAAACAGGGTTCAATTGTCCTTGAAGTGTTCCTGGCAGAAAGGCAGGCTGGCCTGGCTTATCACTCCTTCATGAAGAGTAACAAGTGTACACGCTGGAGGGCCAGGGCTAGAAAACAGCCTCCCCACACCCCCATCCCTTCCTATGGTTGAGGGGAGAGAACTAAGGACTCAACATTAGTGTTCTATACTGATGTGGTCATTTTCATTTCAAATGTAACAACAAGCAAACAAAATCCAAAAGGGTATTTGCAATCTTAGCATCAGAAGGCATGTGTCTTGAACCCCGCCCTGCCACTTGCATGATCTTATACAAGTCCTTTGGTGACCTTGCATGATCTTATACAAGTCCTTTGGTGACCCTGAGGCACAACAGCCCCCTTCATGGAAAAGTGGACAACTGACTTGGAGAAGAGGTTTGCAGCCACCATGGCATGGAAGTATCCGGGGAACACAGGGCATCACTCAGGTGTGTTATATCATCAATGCAGCCATCTTCACAAAAAAGTTGCCCAGGAACTCCAAAGTGATGCTTTTGTGATTCCAGTTAAGTTCCACTCCATACTCCCACAAGAGCACATCTGAGCTGGTGAAGGGCGGGATTGCTTACAGCCAAGGGAGCTCTTTGATGCTGTCAAGTAGAATGGATCAAAGAGTCGGGGCAGAGTTTCCCATGGATTCCGCTTTCAAGCTATTTCCTTCCCAACAAAAAGCCCGAAGAGTTAAACCTTCTTTCCATGAATACTCCTACACTTCATACCTCAAAGAGACAGAGGCCAGGAGATGGAGAGCAAGGAAGAACACAAGACAGGGAAAGGAGAAAGAGATAACATGGGTATCAGGAAGAACTGTACCCATCTATGCTATAGCTCTTAGGAACCAGGAAGCTATGGCTACCAAAATACAGACAAATCAAATCATATGCCATTGTTCTTGATAGAAATATTATGAGATGACTTGGTTCACATTTTTCTCTGACAACAGTATTTCATTATTGAGCACTTGCTGGCTAATTTTTGTTGTTTCACATTGGGTATCTCATCATTTGTATATTAAAAAGCCAAAGTTGGGCTGGGGATGTGACTCAAGCGGTAACGCGCTCACCTGGCATGCACAGGGCGCTGGGTTCGATCCTCAGCACCACATAAAAAATAAAATAAAGATGTTGTGTCCACCGAAAACTGAAAAATAAATATTAAAAAATTCTCTCTCTCTTCTCTCTAAAAAAAAAAAAGCCAAAGTCAAGGACTACATTATTTACTTCTTCCATATTCCTTATAGTGCCTGGTATAATATTATGCACATAGGTGTTATTTTATAGATGCTTGTTCAAAAATAAGAGAGAGACCAAGGAAGTAGGGGAGAAAAAAATGTTAATAGGTGCTTATCACACAAGTCTGTAGGAAAAGCAACAGGATTTTTAAACAGTTTGAAATAAGAACTAACATATACTGTAATCTTCGAGGCTTGGGAGGCCAAGGCAGGAGGATCACACTTTCAAAGCCAGCCTCCGCAATTTAGAAAGGCCCTGAACAAGGGCTCAAAATAAAAAATAAAAAGAGATAGGGATGTGGCTTAGTGATTAAGTCCCCCTGGGTTCAAGCCCCAATACAAAAAATAAAAGAACTAATACATATTTGAAAATATATACCCAAAGTATATGTGGTGAAATGGCTCTATATTAAAATAGTCACAAATAATAAGAATCCTCTCAGATTTTTACCTATTTATAATATTGTGTTTTTGATATTTTTGTGTCATTAGGAGACAACCTCCATGGATCCCACACTCCTACATCCTGCTGGGCAGGGCATGAACACATTTCTCAGGACTACTTGTAGTAGTCCCTGAGGGATGATGTCCTCTGCAACAAAGGGCTGAGGATTTACTTAACAGAAAATGGTATAAGATGGCTATTGATAGGGGATTCCCCAAGATCAGTGCTCCTAAGCTGTGACACCAGCCCACTGTGTGCATTCCTCCAGGACCATAGGTCATGCTCACTGGACTTGAGGAACTGATTGTGCTGATGATCTTGCCTGCCATCCTGAGTCATGAGACTCCTTGTCTCTGATCAAGGAGCCTCATGCCTTTTGTCCACATCCAGGAAGTAGCAGAAAGCTAGCTTGTTAGTTTGTAAATAGCATAAAATCAAATCCCAGATCTAGCAATATTTTTATTTCAAATAATGATTATCTCTAATCAAAAAAAAGAAAAAGAAATGGCTTTATAGTTGAATTAAAAAAAAAAAAAACTGGATTAGAAAACCATGCTTCTAATGATAGCATTTACTACACGATACTTTTTAAAATGATCTTAAATTTCATGAAAACTTTCTTGCCCATGTTGGACTCTTCTATGCCCAGTTGTGCCTGTGTATGAAGAATTTTATTTGTGCCACACATACACCCTGCCAGGCAACCCTACTGTCCAAGAATTTGGCTTATTTGTTCTACTCTCATCCCTTTTGGGGGTTTCTGTAGCTCTGCTGAAGCCAACCATGAAAGCTGAGATCAGTAGTTAAAAAAACAAAACAGACAATAAAACACCTGTCTTTGGCTCAGTTCCACCCTTTCTCTTTACAGTAGCAGGTCAGAAGAACATCATTAGAAATGGTGACCTGTACACACATTTGGAAGTTGGCCTACAACATTTGTTGACCTTTCTCACGTTCAGTTCTCTATGGCACCATACTGAGGCCCCACCTATGGCTTCCTGTGAACTGCACAAAATTCCGGAACCTCTTCAACTCACCCCTCCTGGAGAGGAGGGGCCATGTTTTAGAATAAAACTTGGCTCCAGCAATGGGGTACCTACACACCCACCAGCAGCATCTCCACAATACCCCATACATGGATACTTCATTCATCATCATTTCTAGACCTTATTTGTGATAATGTTTTTCAGTATTATTCTTTTGGAATTAACATCTGGAATAAAATTTCTGAAAAGTTATCCCCCAAGACCCTTGGAAGTACGCCATGTATCTGTGGAATAAAAACTATTATAGATTAGGACTGAAAATGCTTTCACTCTTTGTTAACTTGCTGTTCCATATGCTTTCCTCTGAGACAAAGAGCCAGGCCAGGCCTTTCTCCAAATCAAGTCAGAGTTGCTAAAAAATAAAATTGTTTTAAAAAGCCATAAAACAAGAAAAATTGAATTAAAAGGTATGTTGATAACTATCAGTTATCTGTCAGTGTTCTTAAGCAGATAGTCTGTGGACATTTAAATATTTAAAAAAATTAAAGCAGATTTTTCAAAACTATAATTCAGGACTTCTATATGCAGATGACCTTTACAAACAGTCCCACAATATTTATATATTTTACTCAAAATAAACTATTCAATGTTCTCACTTAATTTTACCTCACACTTAGCAAGACAACCCTGACCGCATCCCCTTCTCCCTAAATCATCCCTCTGCACATCTGCCCTCTGGGACCCAGGATGTCCCGGAACATCAAGGTCCTCTCCATCCTCTGACTCCACCCTCCTGCCTCCCCCTCTTCAGCCTGGTGACTTTTCAATACTTCATGCCCAGGTTAACAAATCTTTCAAAGGAGAATCACATGGACTCTGTCTGCCCCAATTCAGAACATTTCTAACAATCTAGTCTTTGTAATGACAATGAAAAGAATTACTTTTTACTGCAACACCCTCTCTTCCAGAACAGCACCAATCCTACTTCAACTGCACCTCCCCTGTCCTCACTCTATCTATGGGCTTCTGCACTGGTTCAGTGGGATTCAGAATGTGAGAGTTTACCCTCTATTTCCTTGACTGTAGAAGGGCACGGGGCCAAAACCCTATAATACAAAAAAGTAATTGTTTTCAGGGTGTTAATATATGGTAAATGAGTGCATCCCAGGGAGAAATCATAGCACAGAATTTAAGTTTCCTAAACAGCACCAATCCATTCTGAAAGGATTTACAGGTCAACCGTTGAGCACAGCCCAGAACAGTAGTAACAGCATAGATAAAATATCATGTTACATCCCAGGTGGTCACTGGAAGAGACATGTTTAATGTCTATGCATACAAAACTTAAAACAAAGAAGCAAGCGCCTGGTGCAATACCCTTCTAAAAAATTCTTTTGACTGAGTACACACAAGCTATGTCCAAACATGTCAAAAATCTGTATAAACATTCAAGTGAAAGTATAGAGTCAGCAGCAACCCAAGCCTTACAAATCTCTTTTCTGCATAAATATTTTCTTCTTCATAGAATGTTATTCTATGTTACTCATGGAAAGCAGACACATACAGTCCCTGTGTTGACAGAAAGACACGGACACAGATCATAAACACGTGCAGTCATATGTGCATACCCCCTTGTCCTACTGCGGGCCTGTGCATAGAGGCTCTGATGGTTAGCCTTCTTCTTCCTCAGAGTACATGAAGGCAGAGGTGCCCTGGCACAGTGACCTGGCCATGGTAGACACCCTGTAATTATACAGACATCTGCCCCACTCCAGCACTACCTTGGATCACTGGCAACTTTATCAACATGTAAACAGAAAGGAACTCTGTAAGCCCCAATCCAGCAAAGCCAAAGGGGACTATTCTCATGATCCTTGAAAAAAGTTCAGTTTTACCAGCCAGTCACGAAAACAAAGTATTCTCATAAGCCAAGACCCTCTTAAGTCTGATGGATCATCTTGAGTATCACTGTAGCCTATGTTAATAATTTTGTTACAACTCCTCCCATGACTAGAAAAAAATGTTCTCAAGCCCTCTATGTTCTTTATATGTAGGTATTTGGGGTTTGAGTGTATGACCCTAGGGAACAGCAGGTAGCATTCAATAGTTCCTCCCTGCCTTCTACCTGATGAAAGATAGAAACTTCCCTTCCTTCCTTCCTTTCTTTGCACATCTAGCTAAGAAGGCAGTGAACACGGTGCCCTGGTAATAGATGCCTAGCCCTCTATAGGATGCTGGGGACACAAAGAGCAGCAGTGGGGTGCCCTAGACAATGCACTCCAGGTCTGGGATCTCTCCAGAACCCTTTGGCTCTGATAGCCAGACAGGGAGATATAAAATGACACTGTCATTAAGCTAACAAATTTACTATTCCCTATGGAGTCACAGAAGCAATTTCCAAGTATAATTTTATGTTCATCTTAGTATAGCTATGTAAGTCATAGAGCAAAGCTTCAACTCATTGAGACATTGTAACAAGCTCAGGTTCATTACCTTTCTCTAGCTGAAGGTGCTAAAGTTCAAGTCATTAAGTAACTTGGCCAAAGTCACAATGTTACTAAGTGACAAACAGGACCCACATCTGAGCAATGTGAAGCTCATGGCTCCCACTTTGAGTACTATTAACTACATCCCAGGGCTACTATGAGTGGAAAATGCTGTCCTTCCAGATATTGAACAAGCAGCAAAACCCTTGATGTTCTCTCTTGACCACTACAGGCCTATTGCTGCTGTATCTGCTTTCACTCAAACTGTTTTCTTCCCTGGTAGATCACTGCCAGAGCCTACAAACAGTCCTCTTCTCTCACTCCACTCTAGTGCCAGTTATCTTCCAAAACACAATTTGGACTGTGTCATTCCCCTTTTAAAATTCTGCTGGGGCACCCACTGCCTTCGGAATGCATCCGACACCCTAAGCCCAGACACTAGATTTATGTGGCCTATGCCTATCCAGCTTGGTCTCTCCAGTTTTCCCTTTGACCACTCCTCAGCCCAGGTCCCTTGCTGTGTGACACCATCTGACCACAACCCTCCCCGATCCTGATATAACATAATTCCTGATGAGACCTGAGCAGTGTGGGCAAGTGCATGCAGGCACACTGTGGTACATCTGCTATTTTCTAATTGCTCTCCTAAGCTTTCATGAAACAAGCTTAGACATACTACATAAAGAAGAATGTCCCAGAAACTGAAATGCTGCCAGTTGACGGAAAGCTCCACCTTTCACGGCTGCCAAACAGATACAGTAAGTGGCCAAATATCTCATGTGGTCATCTGAGGCAAGTCCAGGGTCTCCATTTATAACAGTACTAAAAGTAGAGATGATGCAACCCATTTAGAAGGAGTCATCATGCTAGCAGCACCCACAGAGGATACCCCATTTGTCCTTGCACATGAAGAAATGCTGTGAAAGCATTAAGCCTTGGGTGACTGTGAGGACCCCTGAAAAGGAGCATGACCACCTGGCTACAGTATGCAAGTAGGGTCACCTAGTCAGTCCCATTGTACAAGCCATGTGGCTTCCCTCCATGAAGTCTTTCCTCAATCCAGTGCCTCTACCTCAAAAGACTAGCTGACCTCCAGAACTACCATAAAATAATAATCCCAAAGAACCTACTAATGCCCCAATAAATTCCCCTACCTCTCACAGAAATAGGTAACTAAAACCTGTACCTGAGCTTCTGAAAACATGAACCAAGTGTACTTTTTCTACAGCTCTGAATTTTCATTCTTCCTCAATTATAAAATACATTTTCATCACCTATTTCAGTTTTCTCTCTCTTAGAGAATGTTTGACTTTTATAAAGTCTGTTGGGATTTTTCTTTAACATTTTCTCCAAATGGGAGTTCGGAGAAAATGTTAATATTGTACAGAGTCATAAAATATTTCACTGTCAATAAAAAGTGATCAGAAACCATAGCAAAATCTTAAAGAGATCTAACGTAGAAATGTTTATAGTTCTATAGAAGTATTCTTAATCAACCTCATGTGATTGGGCTAATGGCCAATCTACTTGTGATGCCATGAAATTCCAGAGTTATCTGTTGAGGAGGTGGGGGCTCAGCTGGCCTGTCCCATGGGGATGTGTGTGCCAAGATCTCACCTTCTTGGTCACTGATCTCCACTGTCTAGCTCTAGTCTGCATGTGGCTTGCCACTCATCCATTCATGCATCCAATAAATGTTCATTAGAGTTCTACTCAGTGTTAAGTAACACTCCAGTGTAACAGAGATCAAAATAAATAAAACAGCATCTGCCTTCACTGAGCCCAGGGTTAAGCAGAGAAGTTAAGGCCATCCGCTATATAAGAATGAAGCAAGATAGAAAGAGATGAGAAACTTGAGCTTCCAGAAGAGAGTATTCACTTTTGGCTGTGCTCTTCCAGAGACCTGGGAGCCTCAGCAGGTAGGGAGTGAAGGGGAAACAGCACTACCCATGAGGCCTACCACATGGGCTGCAGCCCTGAGCCCAGTGTGCGCACGGCATGCTTGGCAGAAGGCTAGGGTCTTGCTTAAAAAAAAAAAAAAAAAGACATAAGACAGGGTGAAAAGAGAGCTGAGGCCAAGGTGGTAGGGGCCTAACACCAGGTGACTTTTAGCTTCATTCACCAGATTGTGAGTTCTGAGGGAACACTGAGCCTGGGAAAGACTACCATGGGGCTTTTCAGAAGACTCACCCAGCAGCTCTCTGTAGAACTGACTGAAAAGGAGGGACTGAGGCAGGGATGTGCCATGGTCTGGGTGTGAGGTTCTGGGAGCCTCACAGTTCCATTGAGGCAGACAGAATGGAAAGACAGGGGAGAACCAGGTAACTCTGCAATGGAGCTGCTGAAGCGTGGGCAGAACCCAAGGAGAAACAGCCAATAGCAGGTGTGAGGGGTCTGGTCTGGGGGTCCAGAAACCAGGGCACTACCAGCACAACTCAGAAGTGGGGAGGGGGAGTTGGTTTTGGTGAGGTCCAACCAGCTCATCACCACCTACCAGTAGGGCTGGGGCACAGGATACACATGGAGAGGCAGAGAGACAAGGGCCCCAGGGATACTGTTGGGAGCCATATGGGAAAAACTCAAAACAAATGAATTTTTTTTGAAAAAAGGAAACACCAGCCCACTGATCTGTGCTTGAATGCCACAGCACTGTCAAATTCCTCTAAGAATCCCTAGGGACTTACCTCGGTATTATGGGTTAAACTGTGTCCCATCCCCAAAATAGGGTCAAATCCAAACTACAGTATTAGTAAATGTGACCTTATTAGAAAACAGGGTCTTTACAGATACAAACAAGTTAAGAGGAGGTCAGTCACACTGAGTAGGATGGGCCTATTCCAATATGACTGGGGTGTCCTTATTAACAAAGAAGACACACAAAGAGAAGACCACAGGAAGACTTGGACTCAGAGGGAAGAAAGCCGTGTAGCGACAGAGGTGGCGATTGGAGAGATACCACTGCCAGCCTGGGAACACCCAGGACTGCTGGCAATGCCAGAAGCCAGGAAAATGGCCTGGAACAGATCCTCCCCTAGAGCCTTCCGGGGCAGTGTGGCCCTAATGCCACCTTGATGTCAGAATCCTAGTCCTCAGAATTGTGGAAGAGTTGAGTTTTTGTTCCTGAAGCCATTCAGTTTGTGGCACTTTGTTACAGCAGCCCTAGGAAAATAATAATTCTAGTACCTGCATAGGCCAGCAGCATCCATAGACCACACCACGGAAGGTGTCAACCTGCTACTCCAAAAGGCTGACCATCTTCTCAGATTTCCATCTGGTAGGGCCAGACCAATATAGGACACCGGGGAAGAATGCCCACTATGATTAGAAACAGGCCCCTGGCGACAGTGCCCAGTGTGAGCAGAGAGAAGGGAACTGGCAAATCCAGATTCTCAAGCTAACTCTTGAAACAGGCTCCTCTGTTCCACTTAGCTTTTGTCTCCTTCCCTGAGAACAGAATCCCCACCAGCACCACCACTTTTACATAGAACTCAGCATTTTAAGTCACCTAAGGACAGAGTTTTCCAATGAGAAGCCTAGAGGAAATCAGCCCAATTAAAAAAGAAAATCTCATTATAGTTACACCCAATCCTCAAGTATTTACTCATTACTATTCAATATAGTGGGGTAATTATCTGTTTACTAATCCCACATCAATAATCCACACCCATCACAGCAAGCACCCAGGGCTTTATCATACTGTGGAGACTGCCACCCCCCTGCATCAGCACAGGAAGAGGTAAAGCGGGAAGATGTGACCCTTTCCATCTCTGCAGACCCAAAAACAGACCTCAAGAGGAAAGCTCTCCCCACAAGAAAGCAAACTACCAATTTATCCCCGACCTTTATTTTTATCCCCAAATATGACAAGGAGAGTACCCTCTTTAACATAACCAGGGTCTTCTGGATGGAAATTATATGGGGTCCCCACCCCCAAAGAAGAAACACCTAGGTAAGAGCAGTAACAACCCAGTTTACATATAACATACTTCAGATATTTCACTTAAAGTCCTCAGGACAACCTAGCCAGGGAGGCATTGATGACCCCAATTAGCAAAAAATAAATTAAAAAAAAAAATGCAGGGCTCCTGGCAAAGAGCATCTCTGATCAGAATGGTGGCAGGGGGTGGGTTGAACAAGTCAAGAAAACACTAGGCAGGTGGGAAAAACAATGTGTCCCCACTTAGGTACACAGGCATACTGCTTCATTACATCCAACTCATATCACCTATAACACATTCACTAACTACTTCTCCTTGTTTCTTCAGAGCAGAAATAGGTAAGGAGTACATAATACAAGATTAGGTGGCCAGATCTAACCTTGAAAGAGGTGGCCGCTGGCTCTGAGCAGCACTAGGAAGAGTTCTGACTAATAGAACAATATGCTATGACAGTCCTTTGCACACTAAAAATACATAAAACATCCTTTGCTGCAGTGGTCTGCGTGTAAACCTTCCTAGGCACATCCGACTCCCAGCTCAGAGTGGTTTCTCTGAGACTTGATCAATGAAAGGCACTAGAACAACTGGTCACCCACATGGGGAAAAGATCAGAAAAGGCTCTCTACTCACACTGATCATAAAGACAAATCCTCATTGGTTCAGAAATGTAATCCTGAGAGATGAATATACTCAATTTATATGAGAATATGGTCTTGAGCTTGAGGCATATTTCATAAAGGAAAAGACATGGATTTAAGCACATGAAAATTTAAATCTCGGGCTGGGGTTGTAGCTCAGTGGGAGAGTACTTGCCTAGATGTGTGAGGCACAGGATTCGATTCTCAGCACCATATATAAATAAATAAATAAAATAAAGGTCTATCAACAACTAAAGAATATTTTTTTAAAAAAAATTAAATCTCTATTCAAAGATATCACGAAAATGTGAAAAAGATAAGCTACAACATGGAAGGAGATTTTGTAACATATGTAACAGGGCACAGGATAAGTATGCTGAACTTGTTCACACGAACAAGGTAAGTATCCCATTTTTTTTTTTTAAGGAAGTAGGCAAAATATACCAACAGGCACTTCACAAGAGAAACATAATTATACATAAATAAATGAAAAGATGCTCCCAACTTCACAAGCCAGCAGGGAAAAGCAAACTAAAACCATAAGGATATATCATTCCATTCAGCCAAATGACAACAATTTAAAAAATCTGACCATATCAGGATTGACATGGATATGAAATAAACAAAATTCTCATAAACTGCTGATTCCATATAAGCTGTTACAACCACTGTGAAAACGGGTTTGATATTACCTAATAAAACTGAACACATATAAACAACTTGAATAAATATTTCCTCAAAGATACACAAATGGCCAATAAGCATAGGAAAAGATGCTCAAAATCAGCAGTCACAAGGGAACTGCAAATCAAAAATCCCTAGGAGATACCACTTCACACTCGCTAAAATGGCTACTATCCGAAATAACAGAAAATGAGTTTTGGCAAGGATGTAGAATTGAAACCCTTGTGCATTGCTGGTGGAAATGAAAAAAATGGTACAGCCACTATGGAAAACAATATGGCAGTTTCTCAAAAATTAAAAGCAAAGCTACCATGTGATCCAGCAAGCCCACTTCTGGGCATACGCCCAAAAGAACTAAAAGTGGGATTTGTTTGTACATCCATGTTCATAGCAGCATTATTCCCAGTAGTCAAAAGGTAGATGCAATCCAAGTACCCATCAATGGATGAATGGATAAACAAAATGTGGCATAAACATACAACAGAATGTCATTCAGCTTCAAAAAATGTATAAATATTGGTATATGCTACCGCATGGATTGAGTGTTGATTAGGACATTATGATAAATAAAATAAGCCAATAAATTCAGGAGCAGAGCTCTTACTTAGCATTTACAAGGCCCTGGGTTCAATTTCCAGTACTACAAAACGTCAGGGGGCAGAGAATGTTATTAAGTGATAGAGGTCCACCACAGAATATCTTCAGTATAACTCCATTTCTTTGTTTATTCAAAAATAAACAAAAGTAAAGAATATCCACTTTATGGGTACATACCTAATTGGCAAACTATAGTTTGCCAAAAGCATGAAAAAATCAAAACCTTTCAGGTTAACAATGACCTGAAGTCATACATGGGTTTTCTCAGTTCTGTTTCTAAGATATATATTCTTCTTACTACTCTCATTTAAATTATATATGTAGAACTGAAGTTGTGGCTCAATGGTAGAACTCTTGCCCAGCATGTGTGAGGCACTGAGTTCAATCCTTAGCACCATAAATAAACAAACAAGTGTGTGTGTGTGTGTGTGTGTGTGTGCACATATATATGCATATATATATATATACATATACATATATACACACATATATATTTAAATATAATTTAGTTCATAATTTATTTAAAAGTAATAATATGTATAATATGTATTAAGGTCTCAGTTGTTTACAACTGAGAGTCCCCAAATCTCAAAACTCTCAAACATTAGGAGGAAACAGGTGAGCTCATTCTTCTGGTTCCCTGTTTGCGGCTGTCTCAACAGCAGCCCACGTCATCTCCTACCTATTATCTCTTTGTGGATCATATAGATCTGGAGGCCACATCTGAGCAACCTGGGGGTGTAGTGGCTGTCCTGCTCTGGACCACCCAGCTCAACATTCCCTGCACAGGTCTCTCATGGAGTACTGGGGACATTAGGGATTCTTTTACAGACGTCCAGTGTGGCCCAGATCCTTGCAAGAAATGCAAGGAACAGAAGAAAACAATAGGTAAATGCTCTTATCTTTAAGAAACGGGGTGTCAGATCTCCTCACAAAATCTATCAGATACCACACCAGATTTCAAATGGAACAGTTACAAATCAGGTTCATACACTCTTAAAAAAGTATACGAACTTGTTAAAGGAAAAAACTAAGAAGGAATGAAGATGAAAAGGGAAAGAAATCTGGGATTCAGTATTAAGTGGCAGGAGGCAGGGCAAGGGATGAAAACCAGGTGAAGTTACTTAAGAATTTCCACATCCATCTCCTAATGTGTTTGAACTGGGGAACTGGCAATAAAAATCATTCCAAGGGAATGAAAAAACAGTGTCCTTTAAAGGAGGAAATCGGCAGCTACAAAAATTTCAAAGGTTTTAAAAAAAAATCAATACATAAATCCTCTTTCAAAAGGGAACTTCTGGAAAATGCATTATTACACCAATGGAGGAAAATGTGAGCTGGCAGAACGGTAGAACAGAAAAAAGAATACCAGACAAGAAACCAGAGACCCGAGAGCTAACAACACACACCCAGCAAGCAGTGGAAAGCAGGCTTGGGCCGCTGCCAATCCTGCACGTGAAACAGGCTCTGTCTGCCACATAACTAGCTAGGAGACCTAGGGAAGGTTTGTTAGGCACTCCAAACCTCAGTTTTCTTGATAGAATGAATATTAAAATGCCCAACTCCAAGCGCTTTCAGGAAGAATAGATAAAGAACTGGAAGCATCCTGTGGAGCACAACAAATTCTATGCCTTTTCTCACCTATGCATATACAAGTTGAGTCCCATTTCTCAACTATGCATATACAAGAAGAAATAAATGAAGCCTAACTTCACTAGTTCTAAAACTTTGTTTCCCTACTGCAATAGGCAGAATAACACCCCCAACCCCAAATGTCCATACTCTTAATCCACATGACATGTGACTATAAGATGCTATATGGCAGAGGGAATCAGAGGCTAATCCACCTTAAGCAAGGAGGTTATGATGGGTTACCAACATGGACCCAATGTTATCACAGGGTGTAGGGCATGATGTAACGGGGGCATGTTGCATCAGAAAAGAGGAAACGTAACTTGCTGGCTGCTACCTGCTTCCCAGTCCTGGGGCTACATGTGGCTAAGACAGCACCTAGCGATTAGCCAGAAGGCATTGCCCTGGGTTGTGATAAAGAATCTGACCACCTCGAGGATAGGCTCAGAACCCTTCTGTTCTCCCATTACTGCCTGTAGGATGGGTGTAGATGTAACTTCTCCCCACCCTGATTGGTTCCTGTACATTATATTGGCTGTGTATGTTTTCTCCTTAACCGAGATCCTGCTTTGACTGTTCTCCCTGGCGCATCTGATTGTCCTCCTGCAATGGAGGGCTGGGTGCAGGCGGCCAGTTGGTTCTTCCTGGTCAGGGCGTGCTCCCCCAATCTCTCCTGCAGGTCAGGAGGGAACAGGGGGCTAAAAACCCCGACAACAGGGTTCTTTAAAAAAAAAAAAAAACAGAGTATCAGAAGGGAGAAACAGAGAAATGGCAAATATCTCAGTCAGCTGTGCTGCCTTTGAAGATGGAAGAAGATGGTGGAAGAGGGCTTTAGCCAAAGAATGTGTGCACCTGCAGAAACTGGAAAGGACAAGGAAAAGGATCCTTCGCGGTATGGCCTCCTGGGAGGAGTGCAGTCCTGCAGAAACCTCACCTAGTCAATAAGACCCATTTCAGACTTTGAACTACTGAGCTCTGAGACAATTAATTTGCTTTTTTTTTAAGCCACTAAGTTTGTGGTAATTTATTATAGCATCCATAGAAAACTAATATACCTTCCTACAGTACTAAGACCTACTATGTTTAGGGCTGAACTTATACAATGCACTGAGGAAGAGAAAACTATGCACCACCACCAAAAAGAAGAGGGTACTCTAAAGTATACAATTACATTTATCACTGCGATTATGTAACTTATAGAGTTGCATATGGATATATAATTTTAAAAGTTGTTTAACCTTTACTAAACAGCTGGAATAATCTTCTGAAGTAAAGAACAGGAAACTATCAATGCATCCAGAATACCTCCTCCAGCTCCTCCACCTTAATTTTCTCAAATCATTGAAGAAACTCATTCAAATGTCCTAAAGGGAAACTTAATAAGTCAATATAGTTTTAATTGTGATAAGCAGAAAATAATGCTAATAACCTCTTGTCAGTCTCAGGATAAAAGCAGGAGGCATGAAGGTGAGAAGCATATGCATTTTGAAAATTCATGGTTTTATTGTTGTCACACTTCCCTGTAAAGTTGAGGTTTTGTGTACTTCATTAAGGGAAAATTTCATAAATTACAGACTCCTTTGGTTTGTTTTTATAAGCTTCAACATTTTGTTTGAAAAATAAGAAATGCAAAAGTACTAAATATCATATGTGTATATATTTAATGTTTACAAAAGATAACATACAGGAAAGGAGAGAGGAAGGGAAAGTGAATGAGAGAGGGAACAGATTTTAAAAAGACTGGCAAAATGTTGATATTGGCTGAGCTGGGTGATGGGTATTTGAAGATTCATTATACTATTCTCTCAAATGCTATATATGAAGCCGTGCACAGTGGTGCATGCCTCTAATGCTCCGAGTTCAAAGTCAGCCTCAGCAACAGTGAGGCACTAAGCAACTCAGTGAGACCCTATCTCTAAACAAAATACAAAATATGGCTGCAAATGTGGCTCAGTGGTTGAGTGCCCCCGAGTTCAATCTCTAGTACACCCCCCCAAAAAAATTCTATATATGTTTGAAATTCTCCATTTTAAAAAGAAATTAGGTATGTTTCCCACCTGCCTAAATATTCCCACCACACTGGGATTGTTGGTCCTGTTACAAGTGGCTTTTGCCTCTCTGAAGATTAGGATCAGATTCAGTTCAGTAACAGATGGGAGTTTTCTGCACAGTGTTAAAACTCCTGAGAAAACAGACAGTTCTGAACAGGGTCAAAGAAAGGAGGAGTCTTCCTGAAGTCATTGATAACTACTTTTCAACAGCTTCCCTTGAGACCTCATCTTCCCTGCAAAATGAGCTTGCCTGCCAGAGAATGCCCACCTCATGGCCCAAGCCAAGCCAAGCCAAGAGAACACAGCCCTGGCTTCCAGCTGCCTCAAGCCAGCTTGTTTCAAAAGCCATTTAACTCTCCATTAACTTGATTTGATGAGTTCCTGGATGGCCACCAAGTGCACTGAGAAATAAACTCCCAAACAGCAAGCACATCATGATTTAACCATATCCATTAACCCGTATGTGAGTCTGTACTGTTTAGCACCAATGTAAATCATTTTTTTTTCTTCTTTTCCCTCACATCCTTCCTGGTTCATGCTGCATTCATTGGTGCTTAGTTGCAGTTTTCTCTTTAGCTGCTATTCCACTTATTTTCCCCCCATCCCATAATCTTTTACATAGTTGCACAGTTTGCTGTTGCCAGCCATATAATTTTTGTCCTGGAAAAGCAGCCAGTTCCTTTTATTAATGAATCCAATTGAAACCCATCCTTTAAACATTCTCCAATGTTAACAATGGAATAAAAGGTACTTGCTATTCTTAAGCAACTTATTTGCAGTTAGGAAAGCAGAAGCCCCAACAAAGGACATTGATAAATGACTAAAACCAGAGTGTCCTCATTAATTCTACATGGAGAGCAGTGAACGGGACAGCCAGACACAATTACTCCCGGGTAATTAACACCACTGTAATTAACCAGGGTCCTGAGGTCCACACCTATGACTCCACACAGACAGACCTCAAACATACCCCACTCACGCCACTTCAAACTGGTCACCCTCATCAAGCATCTGCATGCAGGCAACTGCACAGTAACAATGTTTAACTGGCACTGGCCACCTGACCACCTCCTGTAGTGTCCTTTGTAAAAGGATTTCATTCAGGGTAGTTTTATGGAAAGAATACTGAATCTGTGGTGAGAAGATATAATAGGTGAAAGATTTGGTTCGGTATTAACTTATAGCTCAGTTGGTAGGTTGCTTGCCTCGCATGCACAAGGCCATGGGTTCAATCCTCAGCACCAAAAAAGAAAAAAGAAAGAAAGAAAGCCTACTTCTTTCAGAAACATCATTTCCTAAATGAATTATCTAAGATTAAGTTCCTTAATCCCCTTGGGCCTCAGGGTACCTTACTGATCAGGATGGTAAAATAATCAATCAGCTTGTCTCACAGGGCTATTAAGCGCAAATAAAACCAATGCTTATCCACTGTCTTGTTTCTCAAGAATTTCTGGATGCTTAAGTGGGTTCTTGCTTCCCTAACCATATTAGGAATTCTGGGTGCAATGGCGCACGCCTGTAATGCCAGCAGCTCAAGAGGCTGAAACAAGAGGATAAGGAGTTCAAAGCCAGCCTCAGCAAAAGCAAGGCACTAAGCAACTCAGTGAGACCCTGTCTCTAAATAAAATACAAAATAGGAGCCCAGGGGATATAGCTCAGTTGGTAGAGTGCTTGCCTCACATGCACAAGGCCCTGGGTTCAAACCCCAGTACCACACACACACAAAAAAAAATTTAATGCTGGGGATGTGGCTCAAGCGGTAGCGCGCTCGCCTGGCATGTGTGTGGCCCGGGTTCGATCCTCAGCACCACATACAAACAAAGATGTTGTGTCCGCCAAAAACTAATAAATAAATGAGTATTTAAAAAAAAAAAAAGAATTCGAAGAACGAGATTTAAAAAAACAAAAAACAAAATAGGGCTGGAGACGTGGCTCAGTGGTTCAATGTCCCTGAGTTAAATCCCCGTACTCGCCCCCGCCAAAAGAAGGCTATAACTAGAGAAAAGTTTGAAGATTTCCAGGAAACAAAAGTGACAACATTTAAGAGATAGAAATGCTTATTACCACACTGTAGACATGTATCAAATTATAATACTGTACCCAATAAATATGTACAAATATTACCTATGTCAATTTTTAAAAAGGAATACAGGACAACGAGTGTCGAGAGATTTCAAAGTTTAAAAAATAAATACTGTTTTGTTTGGGGAAAAAAAGGGGCTGGATTTTGGTTAGTGGAAGAACAAGCCAGATAAACACCAAGTGAGTAAAAAGAATAATTTACAACTATTTCTTTACTAACCAATTAATAAGACATTGGCCTCCAAACTCACTCCCAGAAGGAACTGGAGGAGACATTCACATGTTTTATAAGGAGATAGCAATTGTTTTAATTGCTATGAGAAAAGAAATGTAGCTCTCCTTTCCTCTTCACAGACTCCACAGCTGTGAAGACGGTAACCCTCAATGTTCTGGCACCCACACCTAGATACAGAACTCCCCTCTGAGCCCAGGGCTGATGAACAGGTGGTGCCCTTTCACAAAATGCAAGTTCTCCCTAAATTTGTCAGTTGGTGAACTATAGTAGTCTACCCTTACCTATGGGGATAATGCCCCCAGATGTCCCAAAACATCCCACAGATGCCTGAAACCAGGGGTAATTCTAAACCCTATATATGTCATGTTTTTACTATATATACACACACCTATGATCAAGTTTAACTTATCCATTAGACATAGCAAGAGATTAATAAGAACAACAAAATAGGACAATTATATCAATATAATAAGCTATTTAAAACTTGTAAATTATCAAGATTTTTTCATTTAATATTTTCAGGCCACAGTTGACCACAGGTAACTGCAACTGCAGAAAGCAAACCACATAAGGGAGGGACTCTCCTCTACTCTGACTTCTCTGAACAAACATAAGGCAGAATATTGATGTCAATCTCTAAAATACACATTCTTAATAAGATGAGGGAAAACATAAACACCACAGGTTATCCTAGGCAATGTTAGGGGTAAGCACATTTGCATTTATATCAGAATACCTTCTGTACTGCCTCTCCCCAACCACACATGTGCAGGCACACACATGCACACACATCGCAATCATGCTTGAAGGATGTGCCTCCTGGAGGAGCAGCTCCTTCCCTGTTCCTTGCTCATGTCCTCACCCTTAGGCTCCCCGTATCTCAGACGCATTTTATGGGGGGAGGTACTGGGGATTGAACTTGGAGGCATTTGACCATGAGCCACATTTGCAGCTCTATTTTATTTAGAGACAGAGTCTCACTCTTAGCCGCCTTGCCATTGCTGAAGCTGGCTTTGAACTCCCAATCCTCCTGTCTCACCCTCCCAAGCCACAGGGATTACAGATGTGCACCACCTCACCTGGCTCAGATGCATTTTGAGATGAACATGTATATGCACCAAAATATCTTAGCTCCAGACCTCTATGCCAACTTCTATGGATAAAGTGGATTCACTTCAATATGATATTTGCTGCTCCAAGTTTTATTTTGTGGTGTTCACTCTGTTGAGCCTGGTTTGCAGATATGTGATGGATGCTGCAGGGTGGAAGTTAGCCAAGGTCTCTGTAAGCCTCCCTTCCAACCTCAAAGCGGTGCATTTTGACCTTATTATAAATGCTCCAGGGAAGTCTTATCTGACTTTAAAAGGCAGTTCTTAGGGCTGGGGGATGAAGCTCAGTGGTACAGCACTTGCCAAGCTGGCCCTGGGTTCAATCCCCAGCACAAAAATACATAAATAGGTAAATAAATAAATGGAAGCTCTTGGGTAAAACTGTGTGTTATGTGAAGGGAAAAGAGGGGATTCTCAATAGTGGCACCTCTATTTTCATTTCTGAATGTAAAAGGAATGACATGCCTTTTTTCTCTGCTAATCATGAAGTCAACTAGATCTCTACCTCTCCCCTACGGTGGTTTTTAAATTATTTGTGTATTGGCAAATCTCAATATATCAAAAGACACCACCTCAAAAATCATGCAATAAACTCACAAGTTGATAGATACATTAAAAGCACTTACAAAAAATGATTTTTCAAGAGAAGATGGAAACCACCTCTCAGAATTAAAACACATCTGTAACACCCATGAATCCAAAGAACTGCTACTAGCGTACAGAATAACTTAACTAGGACAATGATATTATCTCATGGGAGATGATTAATGCATAAAATTTTGTTCAAAAACTGCACTAGTGAGCTCAGAGCCTGGTAGGAAACTGGGTTCCTCAGCTTTTCAGTGAGATGCCCACCCAAGACACTGTAGTAAACCTAGAGAAGGGAAAGGCTAGCTAGTGTAGAAAGAGACCCACACATTTCTGTAGGGAAATAATGTTGGCTATAGAATTAGTGATTAAGCTATTGCTTCTTGAATAGTACTGAAGGATAAATAAGAAAAATTAAAAATGTTTATTCTTTTATGTTTTGCAACACCGGGGATCGGCATTTATGTCAACTTACTCCAGTAAGATTTACATGATGGCTCTCAAACCATTTTTTCTCTATAGTGCCAAACGGCCTCAAAAAGTAACACTTATAAGAAAGCCAGCCTATTGGTCAACAGGAATCATGGGTCAGATGGATGTGGCCTCGATTTAGTAGCGGTTTCTCTCTTGCCATGGGTTATAGAGCCTGCAAGGTCCCATTCTTGACTTTCCCCCTCTGTGTGTGTCCTGAGACTCAGATTCAGGGCTGAACACATGACCTGCATCATTTAGCACTTGAATCCCCACAGTCATCTTCTCAGCTCTGAAGAAACTGGGAGAAATACTCCAGAAATCCAACTCTCCTCACATTAGTCCCCTGCTTGACGTCTTTAATGGTTTCTGTTCATGTCACCTGCTGCCCATCACATTCCAAAGAGAGCCTCAAGTACTCCTGCCCCCTTCCCTACAGCCAGCCCAGGTGCATGGCCAGACATTCCGCTCATTTGCCAGGCAGGTGTTCATTAACATTCTAGAAGCCATTTATATCAGCCCCAATCACTTTTTCTTTAGGGGGAGGGCGGGGGACAGTGCTGGGGATCAAATCCAGGACCTCACACATGCTAAGCACATGCACTACCACTGAGCTATACACCTAGCTCCTCCAAACTTCAAACATCAGCATGAAATGGCATTACCATGGGGCACTTCTTACTGCTTTCTCTAACCTCATCCATAAAATTCATAATTTTAAACTTTCTTGTCTCTGTTTAAGCTCTTTACTAGATGCTCAAATAGGCCCTAGTGCCAAGAGCACTGCAGAACTATTCATAATGAGTATTAGCCACTCTACTATGTTTAATTTGTAATATAAAAGTATAGGACAGTCTTAGCATACTCTATGTGAGTGACCTGCCCTCCAGGACTTCCATACCTCATTGAAGAGCATACAAAGTGCATTCCTAGGAATACTCCACCAAGATGCTTCGGCTTGCAGCTGTTGTGGGAGTTTGTGCTGATTACATGTGGTCTATTATTCCACATCACTGGCAGATGGAATCTAACAGGACAGGAATCCTTATTAGAGTATGGTCAGTCTTGGAACTATTGCTGTCTTCTTTAATCTTCCATGGCAACAAACAGTTCTGGGAAAGCTCCCAATGCTTCCTCAGATTTCTAATTCAGGCAGAGAGTATTTTGGGTAAAAGATATAATATGGTTTAACTAAGGGGACTTTAAACATGTATGCATGCCATTTTTCTTTAACATATTTTAACATCTCTGAACTCAGATTGCAGGTCATATCTACTGTCTGTCATGATCACTGATAGTTTTATTCTCTCTTCATGGTAGACCTTCTAATCAATGGCACAGCCCATGAAAATGGTTTGTCCACATAAACCACAACTCCTGGACTGCTTATATGACACAGGATTTAAAAATATGCCAAAAGATTCTAGGAGTCTTCACCTTCCTTTTTTTTTTTTTTTTTTATTATGCACACACATAGCCTTGATCCATACTAGTAGGAACAGTTACACATTTCACACATACACCCCTTCATTTCCCCTGAGTTTTTCTTTGGGAAGGGGAAGGTATTTGAATTTTAAAATCGTGCCTGCCCTTTCTCCTGCAGTGTCTGTTTCCCAGTGGTGTGAGATCCTGTCTGAGGCTGACAAGTTGTGTGGCCTGGGGCACATTATATATTCTCCCTGAGGTTCACCTTCTCAACTGGAAATGACCCCCTTCCCCAGCTCACTAGGTTTCTTGGAGGATAACAAAGGAAAAGACATTTACAGGAACCACCCCTGGTACCACACAGGAGGAGGCTTTGAGTGGGCCCTTCCTTCTAGTTACCTAGTCTTATCTGCTACTTCTAGTCATTACCACCCAACCCTTGCACCAGCCCTCACAGGAGGAATTCCCAGAAATCACTGCAGAGGAAGATCCCCCAGGCTAGAAAACTACCCTTTACCTCTGTCTTTTACTGAAAATGTGTTCTACCACCTGGCTGGACAACTTAAAAGAGGAAGGCAGGGTCAATGGGTCCGAGACTAACCACACTCTAACAAGGGTTCCTGTCCCATCAGATTCCATCTGCCAGTGACCTGGAATAACAGGCCACGTATCATCAGTACAAACTCACAACAGCTACAAGATTGAGCTCTTCAGACAAGCCAAAGGGAAATGAGCAGAAGCAGGAGGAGGAACTGAGGTGGCTGAATTTAATGAGTTTTAGGTTCAAATATGTGGACAAAGGCCATCTCTATGCATTTTCTAATATCTGGCTTCTGATTTGTTCTTTAAAAATTGTAATTAATGGGTAGGAAGCCAGTTATTGTTCCTTTACAACTTCTGGAGTCACAAAAATATAAAACTTAAGATTGCATTAACTCACTAGAATAATTACATATTGTAGCTAAGTTGTCTGGGGGCCTCCACTTTGATGGAAAAAGATCACTTGTCCAAACAAGTCACTCCAAAGCCTCATCTTCATAAAACACCAATTTGGAAAACTCTCAGTTTACCCTTCATGAGTCTAACCAACCCTCAGCACCTCTCCTGGGTGGGACACAGTTATCTACCTTGAAGGAATCATAGCAGAAGGTATCATCTCCTGCTGAACTCAAATCAACTCTGAGAGCTGTGAAAGCCACAGAAGTCAGGGTCCCACCCAGGAAGTCCTGAGGTAAAGGCCTGGGTGTGGTGTAAAGGTCAGGTGTCTTCAAAGCTCCCCAGGGATTCAGATGTGAAGCCAGGGTTGAGCAGCTCCTGGCTAAAGGGTTTGATCCTTGGCAGGCATTTACACACCCTTTTCCCTCGTGTCAGTAAACCAGTGGTACAAGAGGCAACTCGTCCAAGAATGCTTCTTGCACTACTGTTCCCTAATCCTCCTGCAGGGAAAGATCCAAACAACTACAAAATCATTTTAAAGGGCATCCTAGGTGTTTTGTAACAGGTTGAGAGCAAAGGTGAACATATAATACCACCTGCTACTCATCAATGCTGAGTCAGAAAATGAGGCCTGCCCACCCCTAAGAAAATACAGGAGTGCTGCTCAGTATACTATGATGCCCAGGACAGCCCCCACCACAAAGAATTATCTAGCCAAAATATCAGTAATGCAGAGGCTAAGAAACCCGCTTAAGCAGATTACTCAAGACTGATTCTCCAGCAATCTAGTGTTTTTTTCCATGAGGATTAGACGACATCTTGGCCTCAATACTTCAGTGACCCCAAGAGTAACCTTTGTTTACAAATAAATCCAATCACCAGCCAAAATTCCTACATATGAGAACTCTTGAAAATGGACAAGAAACTCCTGCCATTACTACAAAATTCAAAAGTAGAAGAAGAACCTGACCAAGCCTCTTGCTAACTCAGTAGTCACTAGAGAGACAGCCCCTGTAATTCTGAAGTAGGAACAGGTGAAGCCATTTATCATTCAGATTGTATTAAACACACATATTGGTCCAAAACCAGCAGGTATAGCGTAAGATTATACCATCTTTAAATTTTCTTGTTTTCTCTATTTAAAATAATTAACACAGGGAGGATTTTTCAGCAATGATATTGCTTCTCTCAGGAATTAAAAAAAAAAAACTGTTGCTATCCTTGTGAATAAATGCAGAGGACTGAGCCTTCCCAAGCCTGGTCTCATCCCCGTAACTCAAGAGGAATGCTGGATGCCCTGCACGCCTGCACTGGCTCCCTACAACTGATCCTTCTCAAGGCTCTCCCAGTCCACTCATTTCCACTCCTCCCACCAGAAGAGAGGAAGCCAAGTGGGATGGGGAAACAACTGACAAGGATCTACCCATACTGTTCAGAATTAAGTAATAAACACAAACATGGGTCTGATAAATACGTATTGCCTTGCCTGGGTAACCAACTCACATTAGCACCCAAAGATGAATAATGTCTATACTCTAATGCCAACTGTCTGATGAACGTGCCCCATGCTTTCTACAGTCCTTTGTCCCAGTAGAACTGTTCTGGGTCACAAGAAAGTACATCTATGATATGACGGAACAATTGAGAACCCAAGCATGCCACACCGACAACATTCTTTCAGTAAAAGAATTAACCAACCTGTACAAATAAACCACAAGGAAAGGGGCCCTGGGAGAGCTTAGGGTCTCTCTTTTCTCTGAGGTTCATCTTTAGGTCAATAGAAATTCAAATGCTGCCTGACTAACTGCTTAACAGTAAGATGTTCTATTTGGTTGTATAACTATACATGGAACTCGGTGTTTTTTCAACGCTGAATAAATTTTGATGACAAGGTAGAAAAAAAACAACAAAATTGCTTATTTGGCTCATAACCATACCACCCAGTGTATGATGGCTCGCTTAAGTCAGAGAAACTCCAAACGAGCACTCTCAGAAAAGAGAGAACATCATGGACTATTCTCCAAAATTTCTGTTTCTTTGATTTTTGATTCTGAACTTGGAGATAAAAGTTATCAAAAGGACATTACACCATAACATGACATATAAGACATAAATTCAATAGACCTCTCCAAGAATCAAATGTAAATTGTGAAAACAGAAGTATTTTCTATTTATTCCCATAGCACCAACAACGCTACAAACTTGCTGCAGTTAGTCATCTAGGGAAAGTCTAAATTATTCAGAAATAGATCTGCTTTGTCTATATTTTTAACTATTTTTAGGGAAAAAAAGCTTGAACACTGTTCATTTCACTCAAATTCACAAGTTCTATTCTAGTGCTCAAATATCAGTAGATAAAATGTTGAAATATTACCTTCCAGAGTGTCCCATATTCCTAAAATGTTTTGTTAGTAGAAGGAGAGAAATGGCAGGGTCTTAAATCCCTTGGAAAAGTCTTTAAACCTCATCACTACCTCTAATGTGGGCATCCCAAAGGCACCCTCTTCTGCCCAGAGAGGCCATCTGGGCACCACAGTGCTGTGGTGAGACTCCTCCAGAAACAAGAGGTCATTCAGCTCACAGAAAACCACCTGGTGCTGCATGACCCTAGTGATGAACCTGGCTGAATGTTCAGGAAGTTGATAACAGAAGCGCTTTGCTTATCACTAACCAAACAGGGAGATTTTATGACTCATTGTCAAAAAAAAAAAAAAAAAAAAAACTTGACCTACAGTAGAATCACTGATTTGTATTAACTGCCCTGGGGTAATCATTTACAGAATCAGAAATTCCTTACCAAGAGATTTTTAGATAATGGTACTGCTCTTTCTCAAGGGAAAATAAAAATGACAAAACCTTTACTCATTCAAAAAAACGTATAGGAAGTGTTTAATAAGGGCAGGGATGTACAGACTCTTATATACCAACAGGCAAAGATGTGAGTGCTCCAAAAGACCACGGAGCTGTTCAAACTGCTGGCTGACACAGACAACTCCCAAGAAAGCTCTTTCCGCTCTTTGTATAGCTAAGTAATCAAGACTGTGTGGTTTGAGAGAGAACTCAAAAAAAAAAAAAAAAACCATGCAAATGTGCCCAACTGATTTTTAACAAGGGTACAAAAACAACACAATGAAAGAAAGATAGCCTGGTCCACAAATAATGCTGGAGCAAAAAAAAAAAAAAGGCGGGGGGAGAAGAAAGAAGAAAACAGAACCTCAATTTAATCTCACATCTTAACACAAAAATGAATTCAAAATGGATTGCGGACTTAACTGTAAAGTATGAAACTTTAAGAAAAAAAAAATAAGAGAAAGCATTCATAGTCTAAGGCTAGGCAGAGAGCTCTTAAAATCAATGCCATAAGAGGAATATCCATAAATTGGACCTCCTCAAAATAAAGAACTTTTGCCCTAAGTGAAAACCTTGTTTAAAGGACAAGCTACAGAAGGGGAAAAAAATATTTGCAAATTCACATATATGACAATGGACTAGTATCTAGAATGTAGAAAGAATTCTCAAAACTCAATAGTTTTTAAAAAAAAGTAAAAAATAAACAAGCCGTTCAATTATAAAATGTTCAAAAAAGACATGAAGAGACATTTTACCAAAAAAGGAGGTCCAGATGGCAAACAGCTTATGAAAATATCTCCAACATCATTAGCCATTAGAGAAATGCAATTTAAAGCTACACTGAGATATCATTTATCAGAATGGTTTAAGTAAAAATCAGTGATGACACCAAATACTTGTGAGGATGCAGAGAAATGAGTGCTCATACCTTACCAGCAGAACATGAAATGCTACAGTCACTCCAGAAGGCAGTTTGAAATTTTCATTAAAAAACTCAATATGCAATTTTTATATGACCTAGGAATTATCCCAGAGAAATGAAAACTTGTTTTCCCACAAAAACACTCGTGTCAATTCTCAAAGCAATTTTATTTGTAATAGCCTGTGAGATGGGGGTGGGGATGCTTTCCTTTTCCTCTGCTTTCTCAATCTGTACCCTTCTATGAGCAAACATGTGAGGGTTTCTCCTACCAAGCAACTTTCCTACACACTGGCTGGGTGACCTACAGTAAAATCCAGTTTGGACACTATCTACCCAAAGTCAGAGTCAGACCCTAGAGATGAGCAACTCAGATCTACAAAAACTATACGTACTTCAGATGCCAATTGTAAGTGGTGGGTCCCCAGGTTACCCATAACTTCTGTTCAACATGGCTAAAATCAGAAGTCCCATAACCCTATCCTAGGGTTCAATCATTTGCTAGAATGGCCCACAGAACTCAATAACTTTGCTTATATTTAGCTATTTATTATAAAAGGATACTACTACGGAGGACATGCATGGAACAATGTGGCAGACACCTGTAAGCCCAGGTACTGAGGAGGCTGGGGCAGGAGGGATGTAAGTTTGAGGCCAGCCTAAGCAATATGGTGAGATCCTGTCTCAAATAAAAAATAAGAAGGGTTGGGAAAGTAGCTCAGTGGTAAACTGCCCCTGAGTTCACTCTCCAGTATCCTGAAAAAGAAAAAGATGTGGGGTATCACAAGATTGGCCACTGATGATGAGCTCAACCTTCAGCCTCTCCCCTCTCTCCTCCTCTCCTCATCCTGTAGGTAGGGGACTGGGCTAAAAGTTCTTCTGTCCAACCATCCTGAGGCTATCCCAGAGCCCCAGCCACCAGCTGTCTCATTAGCACACAAGACACTTATCACTTTAGAGATTCCAAGGGTTTTAGGTAAGGTGAGGTTTGAGACAGAAAAAGGGATAACGATGGAGAAAACATATTTATTTGTGCTCATTTGGGTCTCAGAGCACTGCATATACAACACATATGATGGTGGTCCCTTAAAACTGTAATCACGCAGTGACCTTGTAGCCATCTTAGTTTGTGTTGTGTCTGCACAACAACAAAATCACCTAAGGATTCATTTCTCAGAAATTCTATTTTAATAATACACAAATACACTATGTTTCTTCTTATACAATACACATCTATGATAAAGTTTAATTTATACATTAGGCATAGTAAGAGATTAACAGCAATAACAAATAATAAAAGGCACCAAACATAAAAACATATTATAATAAAAAATATTTAAAACTTGTGCATTATTTCTGGAATTTTCCATTTTATATTATCTGCTACAGATGAACTCATGTAACCGAAACCTGGGGAAGTAAAACAGCAGATAAGGTGGGATTACTATACAACTATACTGGAACTCTCTCACTATTGTGTTAAGGTACCTTGTCTATTAAATGTCGTCTCTCTGTAAGCTTGTTCTTGTTATTCTACCCCCCTCTACTGTGAACCAAAAGGAAGAAAGAAAATCCCTTCTACCACAGTGAATGCTGTGATTTGTGAAATCATACTTTGATCATTTTCTTATTTCTGCCCTATAGAATATATAGTTTCCAGTTTCATATGAAAAAAAAACAAAACAGATATATCGTGGGATTATTCAAATTATAGCACTTTTTCCCACTAGCTTTATCTTTCAGGTTTTCCACAATAACCATGCAGCAGTTCATCACATGGAAAGGCCTATTCAGAGTTTGGAAAAGAGTTATGGAACCCTTCCATGAGGGGGTGGCATCTCCAAGAGAATGATAAAGAATGAGCAAGACATCGGTGGCAGAGGTGGGAATCAGGGAGGAATCCTGGGGAATAGAAGGTACAGACCTGGGTGAAACCTGTTAGGGAGAGCAGGGTGGCGTGGGAGGCTGAGGGGGCTACACCCACTCCTATCAACCTTACCTTCCTTCTTCCTCCTATAATGTCAAGATGAAAGCAAAGGCCTAATAAATACTACTACAAGTGGAAATTAATTTTATATAGAAGCATTCATGGGTCAAAGAAGGATGCAGGCATCCTTCCCTGCCTACCCCTGAGGACTGAACCTGAGCTGCCCATTGCTCTTTGGCCCCACATCAGACACAGGAGCACCCTGTGAAAGACCCTGCTTCCAGCAGACTCCCCAGGGCTTCCCTCCAGTTCTGACCTAATAATTAGCCTCTTTCTAAATCTACAAACAAAATGTAGGAAGATCTGGAGGAAAGAGCCAAAGGAGGAGGGTTGCTGGGAGTGGAGAGGCCTGGGTGAGAAGCCCGCTGTATCCCGGGCAGCTGCCTAACTACAACTCACTTAAGCCTTCCCAGACCTCAACGTCCTCACCATGCCCTGAGAGGGTGAGGCAACCACCTCACCACCCTCCAGGCTCCAACACCCAGTAAACCTGATGTTATGGTTTGGATCTTAAACATTCCCCGAAAGGCCTATGGGGTTTGGTCCCCAGCCTGTTGTGCTATTGGGAAGTGGTAGAACTTTCAAGAGGTGGGGCCTAGTGGAAGGACATTAGGTGACTGAGAGCATGCCTTTGAAGGAAATATTGGGATGTTCCATTTCTTCTCTCTCACTTTGCTTCCCCGCTACCATGGAACTTTGCTCCACTACACACACTCTGCCACGATGTACTGCCTCACCACAGGCTCAAAGGCAGCAGGGCCAAGTGACTATGGACTATAATCTCTGAAACCTGAAGCCAAAATAAACCTTTTCCTCTTTATAAACTGGTTATCTCAGGCATTTTGACACAGTGATGGAAAGCTGACTACCTGAGGTCCTGGTATAGATGTAACTAATACACCCACTTACTCCATCTGACATACACACACTCACTCCTGCCTTTCCCTACTCCTTTCCCCTCGCCACCATTTTCTCTTTTTTCCACCATAACCGAAGTCACACAAATTGACAGCAGAATAGTTCTTTGACCCCTGGACTCAATTAACTAGCATAACCCAATAAACTAGAACACACTTGAACCAGACAAGTGCCTTTCCTCCTGAGGTCTCAACCACAACTCCTCATGAGGAAAACCCTGCTCATCTCACAAGGTCACTGTGAAGCCAGATGGATGAGATGCCTGAGGTGAGCACTAAGAATAGAGCTTTGGGACTTTTCCTAGACTAACAGAAGACCTCGGTATGATTTTTGCCTTGATTTTTGACAAGAACTGGCTCCCAGGACATGGATTCCTACTGACCAGAACTAACTGTGATATGCTCTGTCTCATCCTCCCAGCAGCAGCATGAATCAGCCATTAGTACTATTTATGGTTGTTTAACGAACACACACACCCTTTCTTTCCAGTCGCCAAAACTGTTCCATTACAGCTTAAGCATTTGAAAATATTTATGCCAAGTCTTTCTGCACTTGCTGCCCTGTTCCTAATACTCCATGGGCCTCTGCACTGTGCATTTCCACGCTGGTCACCCCTGCCCTCCTATTCTGCAAGAAAAGACACAAAAGGCTCACAGGAGCAGTGACAAAAGTGGTTCAGACACTGAACACCCAAATACACAGATACACACACACACACACACGCACACACATGCACACAGATGCATACACACACAGAAACAGACACAGCAATTTATGCACACCGAGACCCTGGGATACATACACACAAATACAAAGATACATACACACATGGGAACACATACAAACACACATACACACACACATACATCACACACCAGACTCTTCTCAAGTTTCAGTGTTTGGGAAAAGGCTTAACCAGACACTCCCAATTTTCCTTCCTCCCACTCTGCAACTCACTGTAACTCATTATTAACCTAGCAGGCCACATAACTGGGATATCATTTAGGACACCAAATTTCTCCCTCCTTCCTGATCTCCAGCTAAAATTTCCCTTTCTCTCTCTCTCTCTCTCTCTCTCTCTCTCTCTCTCTCTCTCTCACACACACACACACACACACACACACACACACACAGTGACTGGCAAATGAAACCAGGTGCTGCTCTATTCCTTCCTGAGCTAACACACAAAACACTTGCCCAGGAAAAAAACCTCATGACCTACTGACCCCACAACATGGTCAGTGTCCTAGGAGGTGCCCTGACAAGACTGCCCAAAGAGGCTTCTGCTGGCTCACACAAGCTAATCTCTGCTTAAGAGGGAAACCATAAATCTGGAAGCACAGACATTATTTTACTGCACTGAAGCAAAAGAGCAGCAAACCGTTATGTCTGTGCAACTAAGTGTCCAAACTTTCTGGCTCTGACAGTTTCTATATAATGACACACACAGAAAGTCCTTGCCCACTGCTTGAGAAAACAGAAGAAAGATGTCTAGAGAGAAGAAAAGTGCGTAGAAGCCATGACACAGCAAAAATCCATGTGTACAAAGCAGCTCGGAGCTCAGTGGGGGTTGAGGAAATTGAGGCAGAGAGTAAGGCAGGAGGAAGAGTCAGGGCCAAGCTGTGATTGGAAGTTAGCATGCTTGCCCCTGAGGCTCCAGAGCTGCTATTGGGAGGTTTCTGCTGAACCTTAAGATCAAATCCAGTTTGGGTAATATAGCACATTAAGTTATCCTAAGCCCTCCTCCCAATGTATAGTTAGAAATGCTAGATAAATGTAAATAACAGAAATGTATACACAGCTTAACTTGGGGGGAAATTCCTCACCATCAGAAATGAATAGAGATTGAAAAACAGAGCAGTTAGCACACAAGAGTATCAGGGGATGTGTGTGGAAATGGTACAAGTTACCAGCCAGAGGCATAGGAAGAGGCTTTAGGTAATGTACCCAGACAACTGGCTGAGAGGTGCACCCAATGAGGAAGAACTAAAAATCACTAAGGGAGGCAGAGGATAAGCCCCCCCCCCCTCAAGAATCCAATGAATAGAAACAATCTCTTTTGAAGTGTAAAAATGCCCTAGGCCTATGCCACACACAGGTGTGATGGCCACACTGGCATCACCCATTTGATACAAAACTCCTCAAGCCAGAAATTAAAAGTTGTGTCTGAACCAATCAAACAAACTGAGGCCTCTGGGAAAGACCAATGGAAAAATCTCACTAGAACAATCAGCAGACCCCATAGGATTCCCACTATGATGAGCATGCAATAAAACCCACTGTGAGTGAGGGAATGTCGGATCTCTGACAAACAGAAGGATTAATAACACCAAGAACTCCTGAAATAACAGAACAGAATGAAAGACTAAGACTTTAAGCTGCTGAAGTCTTAAAATAACAAACAGCAACAATGAGGAAAAAAGAAAATTCTGTGAAAAAGAACAAGCAAAATTATTTTTAAATTCTTAAATGCAAGGTAAATTCACTGAAAGGAAAAACTTCATGGAGAATAAAACAGTAATTGTCTTTTTTACAAAAGAGAATTAGTAGTGTGGATAAGACCTGCAGAAGTCAACCAGAATGTAGCAAAGGGAGATAAAAAGATTTTTTAAAAAACACTGAGAACATTTAAGTGACATGGAGGATGAAATAAATAAGAACAGCTGACATAAGAAGGCCCCACCTAAGACTAACTGATAATTCTAAAGAAAATGTTACCAGATAATAATAATATGAAAGACAGGAGTTGATTGGAGTTGAAGCTTTCTTAGACAGAATGTGTAACTTCCCAATCTAGAGAGAGAGAACATAAGGATTACAAAGTTAATTAAAAGGGAAATCAACGCTTAAAAAAAAATAATAAAGAAAGAAAGGAAGGAAGGAAGAAAAAATCATGGAAAATAAAGAAGAGAAAATACAATGATAGGGACAAATTTACCCATATCAATAATCACAATAAATATAAATGGATCAAATCCATCAGTTTAGAGATTCTCAGATTCCATTTTTTTAAAACGTAGCTATATTCTATTCATGAAAAATATACCTAAAACAGGGCTGGGGCTATAGCTCAGTGGCAGAGCGCTTGCCTAGCATGTGTGAGGCACTAAGTTCGATCCTCAGCACTACATAAACAAATAAAATAAAGGCATTCTATCCATACACAACTACATTTTTTTTTTGAGGTGTTGGGAATTGAACCCAAGCACTCTACCAACTGAGCTATATCCCCAGCCCCTCCCGAAAAAAAATTTTTTAAATACACCTAAAAGATAGTGCCAGAAAAATAGAAACCAAAGGCATCACAGAAAAGCTACCCTAGGCAAATATAATCAAAAGAAATTTGGTGTAGACGATTAAAGCAGAAAAAGTAGCTATTCAGCAAAATTGAAACAAAGAGGTCATTACCAAATTAAAAGACAATAATTTATCACAAAGAATAGTCTCAACTGTTTACATTTAAAAATATGGTCTCGGGGCTGGAGTTGTAGCTCAGTGGTAGAGCACCTGCCTAGCACGTATGAGGCACTGGGTTCAATTCTCATCACCGCATGAAATAAACAAAGACATTAATGTCCATATACAACTAAAATTTTTTAATAAAAATATGGTCTCAAAATATATAAAGCAAAATTCGACAAATTATGAGAAGAAAATTAAAGCTCACAATTATAATGGGGGATTATGGATACAGAAAATGTGAACAACTCAATTAACAAACGATTTTTTTCAAACTTTTCCAAACTGCAACAATCCACTGATGAACTAAGTCAATGTTATAACCACCCTTAAAAAATGAATTAAACTGAGTATAACTGAAAGTATCAGACTCCACTCCATGACAAAGATAAGCATCTCTTTGTAAAATCTTTGTTTGTGTTTGTATATTGAATAATGATATAAAATGCATTTCTTGTGTGGGTTACAGTTAAAAATCCAAAGGATCATTGGTTTGGACTGAGTTCCTGTATTAAGCTAACTGACCACACCAGACCAGAACAAAATGGAATACTCATGATGAAGCTCCACACCACCACATCAAAACTAAAATGTCTATCTGATCTTACTAGAAAGCAGGAGAGAGGCAATAGCACGCAACGAAACCCAAACCTCCAAAAAGCCAGTTTTAGCCAGCATGATATGAAAGCCCCTCTGCTTATAGAAAAAAACAGAGAAGCAACCTGAAGTTGACCCATCAGGTTCTTTTCCTAGAATTCTCTTTCTTAGTGCCCACTTTACAAAATCCACTATTCTACCAGCAAGAGCTCTCATTCTATCTTGCAGAATGGAAGCTGTCACAATTTATGAATGGTAAATACAAGTCAACAAGATACATCACTAAATTTGCCTTTTGACACTCCTTTTCAACAATCCTGCTTCACTGGCATGATTTATCACATGTCTCTCTCCCTTGCAAGTGCCAACTAACTAATGTATCTACTTATTATTTGGGTCTACTTTATAATAGGCACTCAAAAAACTGAAGACAGAATGAAATGGTATTGAAAGAAAGCATATCATCAATCTTTAAGATGTGGAAATTAAGATAAGGTTAACCACTTTCAATTTTTGAGATATTCCCCTAGAATTGAGTGCAATAATAAATGTACCAGGGGCAGGAAACAATTATTTGAGCTTTGCACAAGTGGAATGATGTGTGGGCACCTACGTGAACAGGCAACAGGGTGCAAGCAGGCAATCTGACTAGCCAGAAGGGATAATTCTAGAAAGGTCAGCCCTCTTGTCTCCTTATCTATCAATGGAGAAGGTAACTTTTCCATAACATACCTCTATTAGTTCAATGAGGACCAGAGGATATAGTCCCTTGTCATCCTTCTGAAATGCTCTTTTCTTTTACTCCAGGATTTATAGCCAAGTAATAAGAAACCCAATAGGGAAAGAAGATGGGTCAAGTAGTAATGGTCCCCTATGTCATTCTTAAGAGTTAACAACTTGGGTCCAAGGCATGTTGTTTAAGCACAGAGGAACACTTCTGGGATGTAGAAGAGAAAAACTAGAAATACTGTGTAGCATTAATGTACACTGTCAGCCTTCAAATATTTGTTTGAGGTGAGACTGATGAAAATATGGCTACAATAGAGACAAAATTTTTTTTGAAGTTACAATTCACAAAATATGGGGCTGGGGTTGTGGCTCAGTGGTAGAGCGCTTGCCTAGCACATGCGAGGCCCTGGGTTCAATCCTCAGCACCACATAAAAATAAATAAATAAAATAAAGGTATTGACAACTACAACTAAAAAATAAATATTTTTTTAAAATTCACATTATATAAAATTAACTATTTTCCAGTGAACAATTCAATTGCATTTGGTACATTCACAATGTAATGCAGCCACCACCTCTATCTAATTCTAAAACATTTTCATGACCCCCCCACCCAACAAAACCCAAACCCATTACACAGTTGGTCACCCTTCTTTCCTCTCCTTGGCCCCTAGAAACTACTAATGTTTTGTTGTTGTTGTTGTTGTTATTTTTTTATATTTTTTTTAGTTGTCAATGGACCTTTATTTAATGACTTTATTCATATGAAGGCTGAGAATCGAACCCAATGCCTCACACATGCTAGGCGAGCACTTTACCACTGAACCACAACCCCAGCCCCGAAACTACTAATGTATCCTGTCTATGTGAATTTATCTATTCTGGGTGCTTACTATAATTGAATCATACACTATGTCTGGCTTCTTTGACTTAGCAAATTTTCAAAGTCCATCCACATTATATCATGTGTCAGTGAGAAAGAAAATTCCTAAAACTACAAAAGCAGAAGAGCAGAACCTAAAGCACTTAGCAAGCAAAAGAAGATAGAGAACCAGAAAGTTGGTGATCACTGCCATCATATGCCTTAGTGACTAAAAGGATAGTGGTACCATCACACATACACGAGAGGCAGGAGGTGGCGCAGGTTAGCACGAGGGGTGGTAAATTTGAGCTGGACATGCCGAGTCAGAAGTGCTAGGAAAAGTTCATATTAGAGATATCCACCAGGCCACTGAAAATTGTCTGGAGCTTTAGGGAGAAGGCCCAGGGGCAGCTGCAGAGATGAAGTTGCATGGAGCTGCTTCGTTTCACTGACCTCAGCTTTAATTGTATAATAGAAATCATCAACAAATTAGGATCTGTACATCTGCAATAACTTCTGTTACTCAGACACAGACAAAACATGAACTCTCCTTGCCTATTTAAGGATGTCCCACATTCATTTACAAAACTTCAGAGGTGAATGACCAGCAGCAAAGTTTGGGATCAGAAAAATCTTATGCTTATGCTACAGAAAAACTCATAGTACATTTGCTCTAGTTTGTATGAAAATATCCCATCCACAAAGACAAACAGTTGGCAATAAATATCTCCCACAAAACCTCTGAATCTGGTATCAGTAGGTGTCATCACTCTCTGCTTCCAGCAAAATCTATCAGCATTCTAACCCTCCTGAAACTCCTGTCAGTTTTACAATTCATTTAGAAGTTTGATATAAATATGCAGTCCCACTGGTCTGACTGCAACTCTGGAGATAAAATACTTATTTCATCCAATTGAGCAATCCCTCTGAGTAATTTTAATCCATACAGGGAGGGGCTGATCTCTCCACTTCTCATATCCACCCTGAGCCAACATGAGACTATTGAAAGATCCTTGCCTCACTTTGGCCTTGCTTTCAATGTTTTCTTCAAAGTAATGTTAAATCCTACATATATTGATTTAAATGTATGAAAAAGAATCTTTGCTTGCTTGAAAAATATATGCAGTCAGCCCTCTGTATCCAGGGGGTTCCGCACCTAGAGGCAACTATAAACCATGGATTGAAACTATTCTAGAAAAATATATTGCATTTGTCCTGAATATTACAGATTCTTTGTCATTATTCCATGAACAATACAATATGACAACTATTTGCAGGACATTTATATTGTATTAGGTATTATAAGTACTCTAGAGATAATTTTAAGTATAAAGGTAGATTATGCATAAGTTATATGCAAATATGCCATTTGATAAAAGGGCCTTGAGCATTACAGATTTTGCTATCTGTGGAGGTCCTGGAATAAATCTACAGATATTAAATATATATTTGTATATATATTTTCATATGTATATTTATATATTAACACAAAAAAACATGCACAAACAAATCAATATTATAAAATATACTTCTAAATTGTTTTCTATACCTGCAACATCAGACCCAAATTGGAAATCATAAGTAAGGATGTTCTTAGTACTTTTGATATATAATGAACAAGGAAAAAAATTAAAAAATAAAATTAAAAAAAAAAAAAAGAAGGAAAACAGTTTACAGCATACCATCAAGAAAGTTTAGACCAAAGAAAAGGAGAGAGTAAAAGTACCAGGAACTGTAAGTACAGGAAAAAAAAGGTCCACAATTAAAGAACAAAGTCCCTCTCATCTGGGAGCAAATTCATGTGTAGGTTGAGAGCAAGGGTCACCCATGATGAAAGCCAGCTCTCTGAAGCTTGCCAGGTGCCCCAGGAAGCTGTGATCTTCCCCCTTTATTCATCTCTTCAGCACCTTCTAGGCACAAGGAACCCCCAGTGAATCAGACAGACAAAGCTGCATCCCTGTCCCACAGAGCTTGCATTCCAGAGGGCATTAGGGGCAGATGGGATACCTGAAAAAGCATGTTGAGATGGCTGTGCATTGCTGAGAGCAGAAGCAGTGAGGGAGAATCCAAGAGGCAGCAGCACTCACTTATCTGCTATAAGCATGGGCACCCCAAGAGCAAGACCCGCACTGCACGTGCACATATTCTTCTGCAGAGCACAGGGTCAGGCCTGAACAAAGTGTGGTAGAGGACATTTGGATGGATGGGGAATGACTGGGTAAATCAGGAAACATATTCCCCCACACCAAAAAATAAAACTGCCAAATGAAGCTGTCAGCAGGTTACATGCCAGCTTGAACCAGCATCTTCAAGCCTTCATCAATAGTATTTAGTTTCATCAATATGCAGGATGTTTTCCAAGAAAACACTCAGCTTTAATTGTATAATAGAAATCATCAACAAATTAGGATTTACATTATTGTATACAAATGAAAAATACACATATACTTATTTTCTAGACACATTGCTAAAATAATCATTCCCTAAAATTAAAAAAACGCCAATAAATAAATCATATTGACTGAATAATAGTTATATATGTAAGTAGCAATTTATTATCTGTTTACAGAACTTTAACAGGCAACCAAAACAACTTTTCAGCTCATTGAAAGAAAATACTCAAGTAAAAAGCTACTGCTTAATTCTGTATTCTAGTAAAAAGAGACCCTACTGACACATTGAAGGATTTAATGATCAGCTCATCTAAACAGAAATTATTTAAAAATATATATATATTTTAGGCTTTGCAAGCACCATATCTTTATTCCATTCCTTGCTCTTGGCAGGTTTATTTTGTGTGGGTTTTTGTTTATTTGTTTACAATGCTAGAAAAAATGTAAAATCCATTCTTAGCCCCTAAGCCAGACAAACAGGCCTCTGCAGCTTATGTACTCCTGCTTTCCAGCACAACAGAGATACAGAGTCCCAAGTTCCTAACAATTAAACCCTAGGGGGAATGCCCACGTATTTCTGTATTACCTCTTTCAATCTCTCCAGTTCATTCTGGAGGGCCTGTTTGGATATTTCCACTTCAATCATCTGCTGTCGGAGAGTTTCATTTTCATCTTCAGCTTTCGCACGCTTTTCCTCTACAGTCTCAAGTTCATGATGCAATCTGACAGATACATCTTTGGCTACCTGCATCAACCACACAGAGATCATCATCACAATGTGAAGCTTTTTATGTGCTAAGGGTATACTCAGACAACTTCAGAGGCAGAATCATTAAGTCCAGAGGTATTATACCAAATAGCAAAGGCCTTGGCAATATTTAACAGACCTCCAAGTTCAACCAAAGAAGGTATTACAGGTTGAACATCTCTGATCCAAAATTCCAACATCTGAAATGCTCTAAAATCTGAACCACTTCTGGTCCAAGCACTTCACATAGGGATATTTAGTCTATAGTTTAAAACATGAAGTTAATATCAAGAAGAAGAATCAAAGACTTTTACGTGGATTGAAAGGCCACTTTGAATAGCACCATTTCCTCATAGAAAAGCACTAACAATGCTAATCCCACCCAGGTTCAATGCTTTAAGTGATAAATTAAAAATATTAATAAACAAATCAATACTTCTTTTCCCTAAAGTACTCCTAAGCCTGTCTGCTGAAAGAAACAAATCAAGTAATTCTGTTGCAGTAAATGTTCAATGTAGTGAAGTTTCAAATTTTCTACTATGGCTCTAGCTTGGCTGAAACATTGGAATGTTCAAAGCAATTAAACATTTTTATTTTCTAAAAGCAAATGAAGACAGAGATTTTGTAAAAGTAATATAAATCACCCTTTATCACATTGAATGACATTTTGTTAGTGGTTTATAACTTTGATGGAATTATAAAGATTCTTTTCCTGTTGTAATAAAAGGCTAGATGAGATTTCACAAGTACTTCCATTAGGAGGAGGACGTTATGCATAATTCAATCTAGATAAATGCTTTGATAACCAGGTCATGGCAGAAGCTTTGCTGTCTGTAGGGTGAGCAAAGGGTACAAAGTCTGGGGTTTCTTCACCTCATTCCCATTCCTGTCACTGATTTTCACAGACACTTGAACAATTAGTTACTATCCTATTACTTCTTCAGTTAAATCACCACTGTAAAAGTCTCACTTTAATATGGCAATCTCAGGTTTTCTGAATCCCAGAAACCTAAATAACCATAAAAATAATTAAGGGAGATGGTCAGCTTTGAAGATGGCTCTTGACTGTCTTGATGATCAATAGATTTTTTTAAAAAAATATTTCTGATCGTTAGGAAATCTCTGCACAATTTATTTTCTTTATTTTATTTATTTATTTATCTATCTATCTATTTATTTATTTATTTATTGGTACAGGGGATTGAACTCAGGGGCACTTGACCACTGAGCCACATCCCCAGCCCTATTTAGAAACAGGGTCTCACTGAGTTGCTTAGCGCCTCGAAGTTGCTGAGGCTGATTCTCCTGTCTCAGCCTCCCAAACCACTAGGATTACAGGCATGTGCCAACCGTGCCCAGCTCTCTGTACAGTTTCTATCCAATTATCAGACCAAATGGCTGGTATTAATTATTTTTCATTGTAGATTCATTATTATGATGTCTTTTAAGGTTTAGTTCAGTCCCTTTTATGACAGATATAAATCTTGGTCCAAAGTCATACGACTACACATACCTTTTAAAGCATAAAGTAAACCAAGCACGTTTATGCTGACATCTATTGAGAAAGATATAAGATATAAGCAGAAAAAGAACATCAGGAACATGTGTACTAGTTTGCTAGGGATAGGGTTGGGCGGGGTAACTCAGTGGTAGAGCCCTTGCATGAGAGGTCTTGGAGGTTACATTTTCAGAGGAATGACGTAGCACACAGCAGCCCCTTGGGAATGCCCACTCCATCAACCCCTCCTACTCACCTTCAAGTCCTGCTCCAGGCTTCGGATAAGCTCACCATCCACCTGCCCAGTCTCTGCCACTTTCAGGCTTTTCTGCTCTGCTTTCCTGAGACGGTACTGCAGGATTCGGCAGTTTTTGTTAGCACGGTCCAGTTCTCGCCGAAGTTCCTGCACCTGGTAAACATCTTCCTCTAAATAACTATCTCTCATCTCTTCCATCTCAGCACGGAGTTCATCCAACTCATCCTAAGAAACCAGACAGAGCACATTTATGAGTGAAGCCCATCCAGAAAGGATGGCACCTCTCTCCTTCATCCACCATCCTATCCCCACTCCTCAACACTAAATCATGAATACCTTCACCGTTCCCATCGGCTCATGAAATGTCTGTGTGACATAATACTTCTCACATGAAATAATATTACCAAATGTCTGTTCAAATCTCATAGACAAAGAAACGAAAATCCAGCCTGTATTATTCTTTGTAGCCTTTTGGAACCTATTCCACTCCCAGTTTGTTCTTAACACCATCAAAAATGAAATCAACTTTGCAGATAACTAAATCTTTAGAGTGAAACTCAACACTGACCTAAACCTGTATCTCTAAGGCACAAGTTAGATACTAAGATGACTCAGACAGACTCTACCTTCAAAGAACATAAACTTTAATGGGATAATAACTTAACTACCCTGGAAATACAGCATACTTGCAAATGTCTCTAAAACTCTGTTCCACAATACAAAACTCAGCTTTGATTACACGACTCTATTGAACAATGAAACATTTTCATTATTTTTTCATTATTTCAAATACACATTGAGTTTATATTTTTCAAATATACATGGAGTTTATATTTTTCCCATTCTTCTCTCTTTTATTTCCCATATCTCTATTCTTTGTCACCAACACGAAAACAATCTGAATACCGGATGATGAAAAAAAAAAATTATAAATGTTGTTTTGGACTAAGCTCCCACACTAGGCCCCAACAGACCAAGCTAAAAATTAAAATGATATCATTCATGTCACCAAATCAAAACTAAATTGTTCTGTGACCTTCTAAGCAATCAGGAGAGAGATAATAGCAGAATGTGCCCCCCCCCCAACAGGTCAGTTTCAATAATAATGAAGTTCCCTCTGCTTTAATCCTTAGGGGTGGGAAAGTAGCCTAAAGTAACCTGATGTTAACTAATCAGCTATTTATCTATGGTTCTGACTCCCTGTCCCTGCCTTACAAGGAAAGTAACACTGAAACCACCATCTGCTCTTTGTTCTTTTGTTTCTGCTTTCTTCTGCCCTTCTCCCTCTATAAAACAAATCTCTGCATAGCACATGGGAACACTCATTGGATTTCGTGGAACTAAGTGCTGCCTAATTCAAAAAGTGCAAATAAAGCCAATTAAAATCTTTATAAACTGTTGACAAGGAGAACCCCCCTAAAGCCCTCTGCCCTCTACAGCCACACCATCAGTGAGTGCTGTTTTCTTCCCAAAGGGCCTGCACTCTTCTCCCAGCTCAAACACCAAGGCCCCAGTTCAGGGACCCTGACCCAGGCTTCCAGCCCCTCAGGCATACAGACACACTGCAGCTCTAGCTTCCCCTCAGGCCCTCTAATCCTCCCAGCTCCCTCCAGCAGTCATCCTTTAATATGTAAATCAGACCACCCCGCCCCCTGCCCAAACCGGCCAGGGCTTCTTTCTTTCAAGTCTACCCCCAACTCCCTCCCTAAGACACTGGGCCTCTCCAGTTGAAGACTGCCTGCAGAGGACACAAGGTCTCACCTGCTGTCCCCCTGGCAGGTCTTGGGGAGCTCATTCTGTCATATAATGTGGGAAGTCACGTAGTCCACACTTCCCCTGACCCCAGGCCTGGAACCCCACTGTCTTTAACCTCCTGCTTTAATCTGTTTTCTTCCCACTTATGATCATCGGCTAACATTATTTGTGCTTTTTTTCCTATTTACTGTTTTGTTATCTACACTAAAAGCTTCAAAGGATCAAAACCTTGCCTCTAGGATCTTCTTTGCACCCAGAGCAACATAAGGGACACATCTGCCTCTCAAAAAGTATTTGTGAAATGAATACACACCTACAGTCAACACACAGACCACATCAACAAAATGACTAAATTGGACTTCCTACACCTTTGCTTTATTTTGGTCTTGCAGCCTAATTGTGAAAACTTCCCCAACCCATAAATAAAGCAGCAGTATACAGGATATATATTCTACTGAAGTAACCTTTTATGTTTTAATGAGGGGCAATTTGGAAGAGATGAAGAAAAGCATTTTAGGGCTGGGGCTGTAGCTCAGTGGTACAGTGCTTGCCTTGCATGTGTGAGGCACTGGGTTCTATCCTCAGCACCACATAAAAATAAATACATAAAGATATTGTGTCCATCTACAACTAAAAAAATACTTTTTTAAAACAAAAAGAAAAGCATTTTAGAAATTTTCTTAATTTGTTCAGTGATTAATTATTTGAATGCCTCCAGAATAAGATGCTTTCAGTTTCTATTTATTTATTTAATTAATATCAAGGCTCCAGAAAAAAACTCTCTCAGACACCCCAAATTGTCAGCTCTTGCCCTACTATTCACCCCTGATTCTTACTATTCTTGCTAGTCCTACATTTGTTCTAAACCTAGAAATTTATGTAAAGAACACAAGTTCTTTCCCAACATCAAAGCCTCAGGTAGACAAGATACTGAACAGAAAGAAATCTCTCTTTTTTTTTTTTTTGTACTGGGGATTGAACTCAGGGGTACTCAACCACTGAGCCACATCCCCAGCCCTGTTTTGTATTTTATTTAGAGACAGAGCCTCACTGAGTTGCTTAGAGGCTCTTGCCATTGCTGAGGCTGGCTTTGAATCCTCCTGTCTCAGCCTCCCCAGCTTCTGGGATTACAGTTGTGTGCCACCATGCCTGGCAAAAGAAATCTCTTAAAGATGAGTTTATCCTGGATAATATTAAGTTAAGGAAACACAACAAATAAACTTGGAATCCTATGGGAAAATATGGGTTGGAACAAAATGGGGGGAAGATGATTCTTCAGTCATCCTCAAAAGAGCACAAATATGGCAGCTCATTCCCCTGACCCCAGCTTGAAGCTTCTCTCCACTCTGGTCACACTTCCTGAATAAGAGAATGTCCTACACAACTGACCATGACTCAAAATGAAAGCTGTTTCAGTGGACTATCAAGGAGAACCCAAGTTAAAGAAGATTGCTTTGTCAACTCCCCAGTGGTCAAATGGCCAGGCTCCTTAGGAAAGTGCTCTTTCAGGAAAGTGCTTGCCATGCCTCACCAAGAGAAGGCTGTCACAGATGCCTGATTCCTACACTGGGGCTGTGATAATGGAAACTGTATCCCCAGCCTACTCCATGCTAGAGGAGGCTAACCAGAGACCAAAGGCTTTAAAATGGGTTTATGGTTGTTATTCTTTCATAAAGAGAGAGTTATTCCTGAATCTTCAAAAATAAAGGTCAAGTTTCATTGCTGCCCTATCAATCGGACAGATTAGATTTTGAGAAAGAGCTTAACTGCAATGCTTGTTTCTGAATATGTTAGAAGGCAATTACTTCACAGAGTAACTAATAGAAAATAGTTCAATACAAGCAATAATACCTGAACGTATACCAATAAATCAACATGTATATAGACATATAAATACATAGTGATTCAGCTCCTCTGTTAATGGAAGGAATTGTTTGTGATTGCTATTCCTTCTAAAAAAAAAAAAACAATGTGTTTTTAAAAATCAAAATCATTAAAACCTGAAATTACCTGTTCCTCAAACAAAAGTTTTTAAAATTTGAAATAACCAAAAGAAGATGCAAAATATAGCTTCCAGATATAAAAATGTTCTGCAGCCTTCAGACTTTGCAATTAGGGTGGACCCTCATCCACCCTAATGTTAAATGCTAGACTGGTCTATAGATGTATAAACAACCATCACAGGCTTTAAAAAAAAAAAAAAAAAGTTTAAGGGCTAGACACACCCATGCCTTCAAATCATTGAGCAGGCTATGCTCAACGTAAACAGCTAATATTTTTTTAGCATAAATAATCACCAACATTAGTTGCCCAGAAAAGAAAATTAGGGAAGGACCATAATTGCACATATTTGAACCACTGCTTTTATAACTTACATTTTATCTAAATTTCTAAAACAGAAAACATCCTTTATTAAGCACTTTACCTTCATTATCAACCCTACCACAATCCTGCCAGGAACACACTACCCCCATTTTAGAGATAAGGAAACCAAGTTGAGGTTGGTTAATGTGTATGGAAGCCAGACTGCATCCATGGCTATCTGCTTCCAAACATGAGCACGCACTTTCCACTAAATACTACAAATTATTTGCTACAACTGGGACAGATGAAACAATAAGACTTTCGACTGTACTTTTAAAACCCCACCATCAGTGTAAACTACTAAAAGCAGCCTAGCACTTAGAGCTTGAAAATGATCGATGTACAAGTACATCCATTAGAGCAATTGGTCTTCAGGAAATCATTGCAATGTGCAGCAAAAATACTAATACACTCATTTCAAACATGAGGAAATTGAGAATCAAAAAGTTTAAATGCTTCCCCAACACATGTCCATTGCAGAGACAGAACTGAAGCCACTATTTCAACTCTTTCTGTGGCATCTGGAAAAAAGCAATTTTCAGGTACGGTGAAAGGAAGTTATGAGAGATGAAAATTATAAACCATGTAAGCTGGCAGCAGTCACTTGAAAAGCAAAAACTGTGATTATTTGGATTAGGGTCATGATGGATAGTGATTTTCAAACTAACATTACATTAATTTTCTGAGGGCATGCTCTAATTTAGAAAATGTTGTACCCCAGAACCTTGATGAGGCCTGCCACTTACATATTCAAGAAAATCAAATCAAGCAGAACATATAGTCATATAGTGTTTGGCAGATAATAATTTAGAGACAGTAAATAAAAGTGGGAAATTGCTGTTGTCTTTTTATATGTAGAAATTAATAAGGATAAAACTGTTCTTAAAACAATAGTTTTATGCTGAATCAACAACAGATCTATTGGATATTTATATGTTATATTATTATCCTACTGAAAAAGCTAATCTAATCTAATTGTATTTTTCAAATATTTTATATATAATGGATTCTTGAAGAAGCGTAAAGCTGTCCAACTATTCCCTTTTACATACAGAGAACAAGTCAAGCTTTATTATACACACATGTATATATACACATCTGTCATAGTAGAGAACTAATGAGGTACCGTGTTTGCAAATGAATAAACCAAGATTAAAAATAACTATTTTAATGAAAACCTCTAGGCTAGTTTTATCCACAAATATAAAGACTAAATTCATGATTTCTTAGTATAAGTGATAAGAAAACCTTTTGATCATACTGATTATATTCGCATCTCAATGTCTTTTAAACAACCCCAAATCTGTAACTATTTCTATTTTAATAACTCCTCTTTAAATAGACCTAATTTAGACAGTAGCAGAAGCCCTGTGTATACTGTTGCAATAACTCCCATCTTCTGGGAGTTGCAGACAGAAAATCTTGTCTATTGTAATATGCAAACAATCCACCTCATTTCCCCCTGGACAATGGAAATGTTCTCTGCAGAGTCGCAGCACCAGCTAAAGAGGCACAGGACCCACTGCCATTGTTTACCAAGTGACAGTCTGGCCAGAAGCTGATGGGCTAGTTGCCCTAAGTCAACATTATCTTGCCACCTAAGATTATTATAGCCATGCTTCCATAGGCTGAATAAGAAAGGGGTGTAGAAAGTGGAATATCAGAATATAGGGAACGCAATCCACGTTAACCCTTCCAAAAGATAGGGAAGGGGAAGGAAGGTGGAGCTCAAACACTTGAGCTGTTCAGAGCTGCTTATTTTTGTCCTGAAACTTCCCCACTCCAAGTGTCCCCCCTTCCAGGCCTCCCTGAGCACCTGGCATCCAGACAGCCAAATGTAACAAACCATGTTAGAACCTGAAACTCAAAAATCTACTACCCCAAGTAAGAAACAGGATGGTAAGGCTTAATCAGTGGGGGGACACCGCAACCTATAAAATCAAAACCTCAGGAATTAGGGGTGTAGTTCAGTAGAGTCCTTGCCTGGGTTTGATCCTCCCACAAGGAAGGAAGAAGGAAGGAAGGAAGGAAGGAAGGAAGGAAGGGAGGGAGGGAGGGAGGGAGGGAGGGAGGGAGAGAGAGAGAGAGAGAGAAAACCAACACTGATCTCTCTTAGGAAATTATTCCTCCCAAGAAATCAAAAGTAATCTGCTCTTAGATCTGGCACTGACTTTTCTTTCAACTGAAGATAATTCTTATGAAATAATTAAGAAAGCAGAGCAAAAACAAATAGCCAATCCTGTCTCACCCTGAAGGACATCAACACAGCTAGGGTCCACTATCTGGGGGTGGGTTATGAACACATCACCAGTAAGGTCACTAAAAGCATTTTCAAAATAGGCCAGTAAACTCGAAGTGATTACATGCTCCTGAAAAGCCTGTGGAAACAGAGGACATAATTAATATGTTGACAGTGAGCACTATGGCTTGTCTGAATGTCCCAGAGCACTCGAGCAAAACACAGTCATGGCAGCCTGACAGGGAGGAAACACGCCAGCATCTGTGGAAGACAGTCCTCAGCATCAAGAAGTGTGCCGGATTTTGTTTTAGAAGAAGTAAAGGCCTGGGAATCATTGAACTCGGCCACTTAACATTAATTTCTGAATACTTCCAGGTATCTCTTAAGCTGAACAACAATCCAAGCCTGTTTCTCCCTATTTTCATGCCAAAGCCAGACCCGTGGGATTGATTAATTTTGCCCTTTTCATTTAGTCACCCCTCTTGATGAAGAGGCAGAAACTAGGAATGAGGACTCTACACTCCCCACCCAGCACAAGGGAAGGCAGGCTACATGCCAGGAGATTTCCATTTGAATTTCCTGATCAGTGAGACATCCTCCCATTAGGAGGAGTGATGGCCTTATTTTTCTGTTTGATTATACTTTGGTCAATCAAGCTCTGAAACTGTGACAATATTGCCACAGATAATATTGCCAAAAGCAGTGGGGACAGCACTGATTGAGAAAAGAATGTAATGTTCCATATGGTCCCAACCCTCCAAAATACATGGAAATCAAATCTCTAAACCAAGTTTCTTCTTGTTAGATATTATTTGAACAGGTGGATGCTAATCTCAAACATTTGATGCAACCTTCCCTAAGAAAGTAATTGGTCAAGGCTGCACTTTTACTACTTTCTATTAAAAAAAAAAAAAAAGTACCCCTGAGCAACATAAACAAGAAAAAGAGAAGTTTCGGTTTATAATATGTGTACTCTAACCACCATGTGCAAAAAAAGGAATGACTACTGTCTGCCCCATGTGCTCATTAATGCTTGGAGCCCAATTTTTCCACAAATGGACAAGGTCACTGACCCATAGAAAAGTCCACCAGGATTCTCGTATATCTTTCTCCAATTGAACTATTTTTACTTAAGCTTTTGAATGACCAAGAATGGACATAAGACTCATATACATGCAATCATTCTGGTTTCCCAGCCTCCTTCAGATCCCCTCCACCCAATTCTCTTTCCTGTCAGAGTAAAATCTTTGGGAAAGACTCAGGCTTAGTAAACAGATGGTCATGACACTTTCTCCCCAGGAAATTGCAACTGAACATTTCCAGCAAATTAAACGCTGCCTATGGGATTTGTATGGCCCTTGGTACACAGGCTAGCAGAGAGGTGTTCATTATGGCCCTTTCTCCTGAAAAGAAAACAGAGGTCCCACAGGAAAGCTCAACATGGTAAGCTAATAAAACAGCTCTGAAGCAGCAACACTGACAAAAGCAGCCTTGCTGGAAACAGGGATGCAGCCTCGTACTGTGAAAAAAGCAGAGGCTCAGGGAGCAGCAAAATGGAAGCAGCACCACTTAATGACTGGGTCACCTTGGACAAGTCCCATTAGTTTCTAGTTCTAAGCATCCTTGTCTGTGGAATTGGGGTTGTAATAAATATAACAACAGGGGTTTCTGGTGCTTAGTAGTCATGATATAGATTTGCAATCACATCATTCAATCATAAACACTGTAGGTCAGGGGTTACACTAACAGTTGGGACTACAACGACAGACAATATTCCCATTCTCAGGAGCTTACATTGTTAGGTATTTGAAAAAGTACCACTTGCATGAGACAGCCACACACGATATAGTTGCCTTTTCTCTTCAGCATCTTTGAATTTCACTATGTAGTCTATTACATAAGAGTAGGTGACACTATTTGAAAAGTCTTGCTCCAAGACCCAATATGCTCTCTTCTCACCTCTTACTCTGCCTCATTCTTTGCATAAGATAACTACTGCACCTGGCTGGTTAGAGCAGCTTCTGATAAGGTTTAGAAGGACCTAGTGGCTAAGATGCTGATTCCAGCTTGAATTGTACACTGTACCATCATCACCTTAAACACTCAAGTCTCAGTCCCACCCACCAAAACCTGGACCTCAATCAGGCAGGTTCAGCATTTGTTGAAAAAACAAATCACATAACCCACTGATAAAGCAGAGCCCTCCTGCCTCTTGGGAAGATGTTCACTAAGACCTTAACAGATACACAAACAAATTTATACCCCTGAAGCTATTTGCTAACCTGAGGATTATGAAAAATTAAAAGTTGCCCTCAGCATAGCCCCCCTTCATTTCTCTCTAGTCACCTAAATTGTATTGACCCCCCCACAGGGTCTAAACCCTGGCTTCCACAACCAGTCCTCCTCCACAGAGAAAAGATGAAATGGGATTAAGCACCCCAAGGCTAACAGGATGAAGAGGCCACTGCCTGCAGCCCTGCTGGCAGTGTAGCAGAGACTGTGATTCCTTGGAAAGAACTGGTGTGTCCTCTCCTGACACATAAGAACTTACTGGTGGATGCTTATAAAGGGCTGCTGAACCCAGGCAACTCTGAACTTAAAGTTTACTGCTAAAAATGGTCACCTTCGGAACTCCCCCTCCACTCCCCCACCCCCACATACACACACCTTGCTCTCTGGAGCCTCAAAGAGGCAATGAGTGCTCCTAGCTCTTTCTGTAATTGCAAGAGGAGCAGTAAGTTCACAGCCTGGACAAATGCACTTTCTGGAATGGACACACACCTGCATGTGTGTCTGGCAGAGTTGGGTGTCAGAGGAACACTCCTTTCCTGCAGGTGAGACTGAGCACATGATGGGGGGGGCGGGTTGCAGTGATGCCTCTCCCCTAAAAAGGCATCAGTGAAGACAAGCAAGACTTGTAGAAACAAGAAAAGCTAAGTGGAAGAGAAGGACCCACGGGTCTTGCTGCTCCTTTCAGAAGTTTTCCGAAGTTCTCAAGACCTAATGAATGCTGGGTCAGGAACATGGAGAGCAAAAGGGGTAAAGGGAGTAAGGGCTCTAGAGGCGCCACCCAAAGCTGGACCGTCCGGGGAGCGCCTCCACACCTGCTGCCCAGTCCCCCGCTCACCTTCAGGTAGTCGTTCTCTGAGCGCAGCTCTTCCATCTCCCGCAGCAGCTCCTCCTCCTCCGCCACTGGGACGACAGGAGCCGGGGCTGCTCAAGCTGGCTGGGCTCCTTGAGAATCGCAGGGACAGGTCGCTCAGGCAGCACGCGCCCCCCAGCATCCTCTACCGCACCGAGACCCGGGGACCCCGGGGGGATCCCGCCTGGACTGCTTCGGCCCCCGAGACAGGAGACCGCGGCGAGGAGCG
>NW_025999990.1:51730542-51748456 GCF_001458135.2 Marmota marmota marmota | reverse complement strand
TGCCCCGCCTCCCGCCAGCCGGCGCCCGCGAGGGGCGGAGCCTCAGCTCCCAAGCGGCGCGGAGTCGGTGGCGTCCACGCGCTCTTGCAGCCCTGGGACCCTCCTTGTCTTTTGAGGCCATAGAGCCACTGCCAGGAGCTGGGGAGATAGAGAAAAAGCCGAGTGATGTAGGGGGAAGGGGTCGGGCACTCGCCACTTTGACGAAGATTGAAGTCCAGGAGGTGTCGGTGGGCCCCTCTGTGGTGTGTGCTTTGGGTTGTCCATTTTCTGTTAGCTGACCAACGCCCCCCACACCCTGACCCCTTCAGTCAACCCCAACCCCTGGGCCCCTCAGTCCCCTCCCACATACACTGTGCTTTCCAAGCTGTGCTCAGAGTCCCGGCGCTCCTTTAAGGATCGCTGGTACCCAAAACAGCTATCGCGTCAAGACGGGCACAGCGCTCCACAGTTGGCATCCCCAGTGGCCTCAGGAGCTCCGAGAGGGAGGAGCTGCTGTAGAAATAGGAGAAGCAGATCGCCAAGCTTGGGGTCAGAAAGGGAACTCACATTTATAGTTCCGGCTGAGAGCCAAGCATTGTTAGACACTTTCATAGGCATTGTTTTATTTAATTTTCCTAACAATCCCGAATCGAAATTCCTGTCTTGATTAAGGATGGGGACATGGGCGCAGGGTGGTGCAGTCGCTTGTTGGGGTGCCTTAACCATGGCTGAGCTGGAATTCAACTAGGTTCAGCAGGACTCTCAGTCCCATACTTTCCTCTCAGACCTGCACCTTCCCTCTTATTGGAGTATGAATTCTGCTCTAAGGGCAAGGCACTTGACATTTTTGAGCCTCAGTTTCCTCCTTCACCCATATATTTAGAAAAGACTTGCCACCTGAGTGTGAATGAAGATTAAATGAGCAAATATGAAAACACACCATATGTACTATAAAGTGCTTTTCACAAATCATTAAATGCACTTATGTCTCAGGCACTGGATGTTGGGCAAAACCCAAGGTAAAAGCCCAACCTGTCCTCCAGCCTTGGTATTTTAAGGAGGCAGAGGGCAGGCAATAATTACAAGGTGCTAGGATGGGCGCCTCAATGAGCTTGAGGAGGTTTGCGTTTTCTTGTGGGTCTTGTAGGTGAAAGACTAGGGTCTATGACAGCTGGGGAGAGGAGCAGGTGGGAAGGCAAGTAAGGAAGGGTTTAGAGATGGGCTAAGGTGGGTGGCAGAGGTATTTGGATATCATCCTAGAGGCTAGGAGCCATTGAAGGATTCTGAGCATGACTGATCATGTTTGCAAAGAAAAGAGCCCATCAGCAGCATGGGGGAGCAGAGGGAGGCTGGTCAGGAAAGGTCAGTTGGTGGCTGTGGCAAAAAGCTCTGGTTGATAGAGACTCTGTGTCTAATCGAAGAAAAAGTAGGCCCTAATCTTCATCATGTGGGATTAGGCCCAACTTCTTAATAAGACTCCTATAGCACAAGAATTAAAACCAAGAATCAATAAATGGGATGGACTCAAACTAAAAAGTTTTTTATCCGCAAAAGAAACAATCTGTGAGGTGAACAGAGAGCCTACATCCTGGCAGCAAATTTTTACCCCTCACACATCAGATAGAGCACTAATCTCTAGGGTATATAAAGAACTCAAAAAGCTAAGCACCAAAAAAACCCAATCAACAAAAGGGCAAAGGACCTGAACAGACACTTTTCAGAAGAGAATATACAATCAATCAACAAATATTTGAAAAAATGCTCATCATCTCTATCAATCAGAGAAATGCAAATCAAAACTACTCTAAGATATCATCTCACTCCAGTCAGAATGGCAGCTATTATGAAGACAAACAACAACAAGTGTTGGTGAGGATATGGGGAAAAAGGTACACTCATATATTGCTGGTGGGACTGCAAATTGGTGCAGCCAATATGGAAAGCAGTATGGAGATTCCTTGGAAATCTGGGAATGGAACCACCATTTGACCCAGCTATTCCTCTCCTCGGACTATACCCAAAGGACTTAAAAACAGCATTCTACAGGGACACAGCCACATCAATAGCTAAACTGTGGAGCCAACCTAGATGTCCTTCAGTGGATGAATGGGTAAAAAAAAAAAAAAAAAAGTGGCATATATACACAATGGAATTTTACTCAGAATTAAAAAAGAACAAAATCATGGCATTTGCAAGTAAATGGATGGTGTTGGAGAAGATAATGCTAAGTGAAGTTAGCCAATCCCAAAAATCAAATGCCGAATGGTTTCTCTGATATAAGGAAGCTGACTCATAGTGGGGTAGGGAGGGAGGAGGATTAGATTAATTCTAGATAGGGAAGAAGGGTGGGAGGGAAAGGGAGGGTGCAGGGGATTAGCAAGGATGGTGGAATGTGATGGACATCATTATACAAAGTACATGTATGAAGACTTGAATTGGGTGTTAACATACTTTATATACAAACAGAGACATGAAAATTGTAGTATATATGTGTATTAAGAACTGTAATGCAAAAAAACAAAATACATGTATAAAGGCATAAATTGGTGTGAACATACTTTATGTAGAGAGATATGAAAAATCGTGCTCTATATGTGTAATAAGAATTGTAATGCATTCCACTGTTGTGTATTTTAAAAAAATAATAAAATCAATTAAAAAAAAAAAAGCTCTGGTTGAGAGGACAGTAGTAGTAGGGATACAGAAAAGAGGACAGACTTGTAAAACTAACAGAAAAAAAAAAATAGACTCCAAAGTTTGTGATCTTAATCACAACCTTCAAAAAGTGCAGGATAAACTAATTTTTTAAAACTTATATAAATCAGAGAGTCAGATCTCCCAGAAGACATTGTGCCTTGTCAGGGGTTGACCTCTGAGGGCACTGAAACCTGGCCAGCTCTGTTGCTTTGTATAAAGAACTGCTGAATGTTTGTGAGTCGCTTTTCTGAGAATTCTTCCAAATGTGAGATGACACTCAAGAAATATTCTTTGATGTAATGTCTAGTACGACTTTAGCCATATCTCATGGAGTGTTTGGAGAAAAAGGACATTGGTTAGCTTTGCTGTGGGCCTAAGTGACCACAGAGCACAGACAGAAAAGAGGTACCACCATGAGCTAGCCAGCTCCCATAGAGGGAGCTCTAACTCTCCCCTTCAATTAGTGCTAACTAACAGTCCAAGACAGGAGAAATCCCTCCAGAGACCCAGAAGACTCCACCACCCTCAAATTCCTGAAGAATTATGCCCAGGACTGGTAGCACAATCTTGCCAGCTCCTCAGACCACAAACAGTCATACAGATGGCCATCCCAAAGGTAAGTTAGTCTTCCAAAAACATCAGTCAGGTGACCAACTTATAGCTAGCTTCCCTTTCCTTCAGGTACTAAGTCCTTCTTATTATTAGTCTGGCAAATGTGACTAATGGCTCTGGGGAAGGGGAATTCAATAATGCCTCTTTACTTTCCAATATTCAGTAAGTTACAGGTATAAAGAGATATCTGCTTGTAGAAGAGATGTTTTTAAAGTCAAATGTAATTTTTAAAAAAGGTTTTTGTTGTTAAATCAAAGTAGTCTCATGGCATGAATAGGTTTACTAATTAAAAGAATACTGAGGTGCTTATTCTGTAAAACAACAGCAAGACTCAGTGTGACTATACCTGTTTGGTTCCTCTACCCACAGATCTTGGTCCCTGCCTCTCCCCTCTCTGCTCTGCCTGGAAGAGGAAAAAAACCACCATGGGTGCGTTTCCAGGCTTCTTGCTTTACTCAGTTTAACTGAGGGTGGGCTGTCAGGAGATTAGAATGGACAGGAAGGGAAAGACCAGGGTATCACCCTCTCTCTCTACCTCATGTGTCTTCTCCGGCAGGGTCCAGTCTCCTTTGTGGAATGGCTCTCTGAGGCTGTCCTTGCTACTTCTGGTAACTTTGGTTTCCTTGTCACCTTGCTGTCAAGAGCATTTTGGAGTGTTTTAAGATGTTGTTTGTTATCACAAAAATTGGATTGGGGGGCATAATTGGCATTTAGGTGAGTTGTGAGTAAGGGATGTTAGATGTACCCAGAGAATTGTCCCATCAGATAATAATCTGTTATCTGAGCCTAGAATGTAACCATAGTGCTGTCAGGGAAGGAGTGACCCACCTTTATGTATGTGTGAAAAGCTGGGTGAGGGTTTATTACTTAACTTTCTGTTACTATAATAAAATACCTAAGAGAAATCAACTTAAAAGGAGGAATTGTTTATTATAATTCAAAGGTGTGAAGTTTTCAGACTTCCATGATATTCATGATTGGTGCTTGCCAATCTCTGGGTTACTTCGTTGTCTCCTATTTGGCTTTCAATTCCTTGTGCTGGAATCTTCATTGCATATACTTATAACATATATTCCATGGTTCCAATTGTATCATTTTTTTGTAGGAGCCTAAATGCAGGCCTAGGGAAATTCATACAGCACTGGTGTCAGTAATGTCTGTAGGATTGTGCTCATGACCTCTTTATCCAAAACAGCGTGGTATGTTTATAAGAGCTGAGGCATTGACACCAGGTGAATCTGGGTCCAAATCCTGCCAAAGTCATATCTTCGGTGTGATTTATTGGCCTTGGATAAGGTTTTGTTTGAGATGGGCTTCTATTATGTTCCTGAACCTGGCCTTGAACTCAATGATCCTTCCTCAGCTTTCCAAATAGTGGAGACTATAGATGCACACCACCATACCCAGATCTGATATTATTTTCATTATCTAATACATAATCTAATATTTTCATCATCATTATCTAATACCAGTGGAGTAAACTTAAATACTCTTTACAATATCACCAAACCAAGCCTGGTGTGGTGTTGCATGCCTGTAATTCCAGCTACCCAGGAGGTTGAAGCAGGAGGATTTTGAGTTCCAGACCAGCCTGGGCTACTTGGGAATACCCTATCTCAAAATAAAATAAAGATCTGGTGTTATAGCTCAGTGATCTACTGTTTGCCTAGCATGCATAAAGGCCCTGGGTTCAATCCCATGTACTGCTAAAAAATAAAAAATAAAAAAAAAATCACCAAATGAGCGAAATTCATTCTGTGTTTATATACAGTTGTACAACGAGAAATGACTTTAACTTTGACCCATAGAGGAACAAAATATGGCTCACTCAGAACTACATTTTGTGCTGTATACTCACAGCCCAAATTATATCCAGAATTTCTGCACCTTCACAACCTTGTCCAAAACCAGTTATTTGTCTATATTCCAGTTTTTTCTCTTATTTTAACATAAAGACACATTAAAATATGAAATAATTCCTAGTTTTTCATGAGAAACCATCCTCTTTGAACAGCATAAAAACAGTGGGAAATTTTCAAGAGAATGAGCAATTTTTTTGGCAGTCAGGAAATTTAAAGTTCACCTGAAGTCAAGGTGTGTGAAGCCGAGGCATCTGTTGTATTGGGTAGTTTGGAACCTCCCAGCTCCCCTTGCAAGGTAACTGCCAAAATTCCATGTGGGACCCAAGCCAGCCTCTCACAGTATCCACTAGACCCTCTCATGGTCAGATTAGCAGCTGTGTGGTGTTGATGACAGTGATGATCTCAGAGGCTCTTGAATTTTGAGAACATTAAAATTCTGCTAGTGAGCCATGCACAGTGGTGCACAATTGTAATCCCAGCGTCTTGGGAGGCTGAGGCAGAAGGATTGTGAGTTCAAATCTAGCCTCAGCAAAAGCAAGGCTCTAAGCAACTCAGTGAGACCCTATCTCTAAATAAAATATAAAATAGGGCTGGGGTTGTGACTCAATAGTCAAGTACCCCATCTTTCAATCCCTGTATCGCCCCCCCCCCAAAAAAAAAAAATCTCCTAGTGATAATATTAAAAATGCAGGTTCTCTGGTCCTATTCCTCACAGATTTAAAAGTATGAAATCTATATTTTTAAAACATATTTTCAGTGCAGGTAACCATCTGTCCTTGCCTTAAGAAATTTGGCATCAATGTTTCTAGCACAGTTCCAATGCCACATGTTTGTTGTTTGCATTTCTTCCTGTTTCTTTTAAATACTCTTTCCCTATGCTTTCAGAAAACAGAATGACCCACTTTTATGGGTATAAAAATATGGGTAACAGAGTGTGCTAGCTTTCCTTTACTGTAACAAAATAGCTGAGTTAATCAACTTCAAAAAAGAAAATGTTTATTTCGGCTAAAATTTTGGAAGTTGGTCCCTGATTGGTTGGCCCATAGCTTTTGGGAGTATGAGGCAGAGGAAGCTCATCACTGCATGGTATCCAGGAAGCAAAAGAAAGAGGCTGGAGTCCCAATATTTCCCTGAAGGCAAACCACCAATGACCTAACTTCTCCTACTAGGCCCCACCTCATAAACATTCTCCACCTCCATGAATTAGAGGCCAAGCCTTTAACACATGGGTTTGGGGGGACATTTCAGATCTAAACTGCACCATCTTCAGATCCAAACTATGACATGGAGGTTTATTCAGTTAAAACTGCACTGGAGTCTTTGAATAAATCTCCCTCTGGTATGAGAATGGAGAGGATGGAGAGGGATGATAGCAGAAGGGAAGCCCTTTTGGTCTTGCCTTAGTTCTTAGTATGGGTGGGAGCACCCCCCCTTGCGACATTTGGGGAGTGTATATGGGGGGTCATTAGCACAAAAGTTAGATAGGGGGACACAACTGGTATTGAAGGGGTAGGGACATTGGGAATACTAGATGTGTTACAATTTACCCAGAAAAGAATTGTCCAGCCAACTGCCCAAATTCTGAATGCCCACTAAAAAACATTCACATTAGTTAGAAAAAAATCTGTCATTATCTGGGCCTAAAATGTAGAGCAGTATTTTTAAATTATTTTTTTAAATTGTTCTAATTATTATTTTTAATTTACAAATAACTATATTTCATTTGTAGGCCACAAGATGATGTTTTGACATATGTATACTAAAGAAGTACTTTTTAAAGGTTATTTTAATAGCTACTGGATTCTTTTAGGAATGGAACTGCAGTAGAAACCAAGACTGCATTTCATTTTATTTGGAGATCTTTGATGCATCTTTCATCTTTGATAATTTCATTAAGGTGCCGCTCAAGGCACTGGAGTTGTCAATAAAGCACACCTGTGTTTGTCTGCATTTTCTTAATTTTTAAAGTTTCATCACTGCAGAGAATCTGTATACTTTATCATAAATTTTCTAGTATGTTTGTATCTAGAATTTGTATGTTGAAATACATATTGTACAGATGTTGTAACAAAACATATATTCCCTTATTATTTCTCTCTTATATTGGCATTACAGCATTGTAGTGATTTTTAAAATATTTGTTTAGGGGAGTGATACACACACAATGATTCTCATTTCAAATAAGGAGCATGTCCTAAGAAAAGGGTGTGGTTGGAGCTGACAGCATTGAGAACCACAACTTGTCCTTCAGAGCTGAGATGTTGTGGAGGATGCCCCCTGGTGGTCAGTATCAGGATGCCACCCTCCAGCACACCTTTACGTATAAAGTAAAGGTAGGCTTACACAGAAAGTAAAGATGAAACAATGGATTTATAGATGGCCCCATAGCAGATAATATTTATGAAATAAGCCTCCTGATTAATTGTGGAGATAGGATATTGTAGAAGGTCACACATGAAAAAGCATTTTATGATTTCTATGTGAAGTTATTGTTGGAAAGATTTTACCAGTGAAGAATTAGAACAACCTATGCTCAGTGCCTGGACAGATGCTTTGTTCAATTACAAATTTATTCAGCTATTTGACAAAATATCTCAGTCTTCCTTTTCTCTGAGAGGCCTCTTCTATACAATTAGGTAGTTGAGCATTAGTAAGTTTTAATACACTTCTGAGAGTTGAGGTGAAGTTCTAAATACTAATTTAATTATTCACATGCGTATCCATAGTAAGTTGAAAATCCCCTCTGTTCGTTCCCAAATTATGCTCAAAGAATGTAAACTAATTACAATGAAAGAACAGCATTAATGAAGAAAGTTTAGAGTAACTATAGTAGATGCTAGTTATACATATTTCTGATTACCCAATTGCAACAGAATATTGAAATTCAACCATGTGTTTGAGTGGTTTCCAATATCATAAACAGAATAAATACATTTTACATTTACCTCTTTAAACACTGCCCCCAGGATCTAAGAATTCAAGAGAAGAAAGAGGTCAAGGATGCATTGTTTTTCTCCCCTCAGATGTCAGCCCCTATCTATTTAGGACACCCCATTCCTGGTATCTTCTGGCTATTGTTCAGAAGCAGTTCTCCCTTCCATAACTAGGATGAGCATATAATTTATCACCCAGACCACAGATCATTTGAGAGGAGAGGAGGGCACTTGAAAATTACAGGAACAGCAGGCATGAACTGGATTGAGGCTGGGCAGGTAGGGCTATGTGGTCATCCTATGATTAATATCCATTCCTCAAGGTAAGAATGTCTCAAATTGAATCAAACTGACTCATCTTTATATCCATCCACACTAAGAAGACATGAACACTTTTCATTTTGCTTAATCCTTTCCAACGTAATTGGGACAGAAGACTGTTAAAGAATCCTCATTGCCTGTTCGTCCACTCAGTCATTTATACACTCATTCATCTGCAGATTATTTATTGAACACTTTCGAAAATGCTAAGCCTCATATAGAGACCTGGTACAGCAGGGGTGAAAAAAACATGGTACCTGCTTTTGGGGGGCCATACAGAAAATAATATGAGAAAGAGAAAGCTGTCGCTGAGATCCAGAGCTGGCCTCCCCTGTAGCTGGCCTCTGAAATCCTAGGATCTGACATGGTTCTCCAAGCCAGGACCTGTGTCTGTCTAACATAAACCACTGCACAGTGTACAACCATATCTCTATGAAAAATTGTACTCTATATGTGTAATACGAATTGTAATGCACTCTGTTGTCATATATAACAAATTAAAATTTAAAAAATAAACTACTGCACAGAACCTCAACATCAGACCAACGCCACTCTGGGACCATGATGAATGAAGACTTGTTATAACAAAATCATAAATCTTTATGTCAAACAATGCTATTTGTAAGTGAAAAAATAATAAGCATTTAATTCATATATTTGATCATAGATGGTACACATTTGTATTTTGAACCTCATACATTTTTATGTATTTTGTTCTTACCAGAACAGTGGAACTGCTGCCCCAAACTAACTTTTTTTTTTTTTTTGGTAGTTGTAGATGGACAGTATGCCTTTATTTATTTGTTTCATTTTTATGTGGTGCTGAGGATGAAACCCAGTGTCTCACACAGGCTAGGCAAGCACTCTGCCTCTGAGCTACAGCCCCAGCCCCTAATTCAACTATTTTTATTTTGCTTCTTGATACGGGTATTTTTTTTTTTTTTTAACCAACACTCTCTGCCTTCAGCTGTCTGGGGAGAAAGGAGAGACTGAAAGGAAGTGGAACTGTGGGGTGTCCTTTCTTTCCTTGCCACAAGGTTCAGGTTAAGTGGCTGGCTAACAAAGGGAGGCAACCTGAGTAAGAAAGGCTATGACACATCTTTGTGGCCACTTGGGTTTCTTTAAACATCACTGCCTTCTTTCTCCATTCAAAGCAAGTCTGGCCAAGGCAGGTTTTGGTTCAAAAGGCAAGTGTGGCCTCTCAGAGCTGCCAACGCAGCTGCTTGCTCAGTCATGACCCAAGTCATTACACTCACTCAGAGTCTTACTCAATTTCATGCCTGTGGGTCCTCTGGAATTCTGTCTGTGCTCAGTGGTCACACGGACACAGTGTGCAAATGTGGTGGTAAAGAGCAACAGATATACATCTTGCTTGTATCTAATCTGCTCATCTCTATGCTCCATTTTCCCATGGGACTTCCCGGCAGGGAGATGGGGACACTCACAGGTTCAAAGAAAAAATGTGTTAAGAATTTCAAGCTTGGGGCTGGAATTGTGGCACATAAAAATAAAATAAAAATATTGTGTCCAACTGCAACTAAAAATAAAATAAATATTAAAAAAAAAAGAATTTCAAGCTTAATGCAACAGCAGAACAGGAACTCAATTACAACTGCTATGGTTTGAATATACTCCCACCCCCATTCATATGTTAGAAGACCTAATCCTCGAATTCATATGTTAATGTTATTTGGAAATGAGGCCTTCAGAGGTAATTAGGATTAGCTGGGGTTGGGTCTTGAGGATTGAAACCTACTGCACAGAACCTCAACATTAGTGGCTTTATAAGAAAAAGAGAAACCCAAGCTTGCTCACTTGCTCTGACTAACCATATGATGCCTCCATCTGCCATGTTATGATGAAACTAGAAGGCCCTCACTAGACGCCAAGAAGACGTCATTTCCATGCTCCTGGACTTTGGAACTGTGAGTCAAATAAACTTCTATCCTTTATAAATCACCTGGTCTTGGATATTCTGTTACAGCAGCAGAGTCCTTATAAGGGCAAACAAGACAGACCTTCTAAACACAGATCCTGTGGGACTGCACAGTGATGAGCTGGGAAGTCTGACCACAGCATGGATATACATGATCAAAGATGTGCTTGGTGCAGTATGGAGTCCACGTGATGATTTCACCCTATGTAGATCACATAACTCCAAAAGCTCAGGCTCTGGGGCAGACCCCAGTATTACTAGCCGTGTATCCTTAGATAAGTTACTTACTCTATGCCTCAATTTTTCCTGCTTGTAAAATGGAAATAATAATGTTACCCAACTCATCGGGTTATTGTAAGGATTAAATTTTAATACATATGAACATTTAGAATTATATTAGTTGGCAGCTAGCAAGACCTAAATAAAGATTAGTTATTGATAGGGAGATGAATATATGACTACACCATATAATTTAACTTCCTAGTTACATCTGCGTACAGGTAAAGAATGTGCTTGAGAGTTTCTAATTAGAAAATAGTAAATAGGTGTTCTGGTTTGCAAGTTTAACAAACAAGAACAAGAAGAGAGAGATGAGATCTGGTAAAGCTTTATGATAGAAAAAGCAAATGAGACTATCAAAAGGAAAGTGGGTCCTGGGGTAAGGTCAACAGATACGATTCTCTTAAGTTTCACATATGAAGAAACCAAGACACAAGGTAAATAAGTCACTCACCAAACACAACACTGGGTTATTATGGAGGCAGGTGAAGTAACAATGGTTCTTCATGTTTCTTGAGCAAAGCTCCACAGCCTGAAGTGTACAAAACAGGTGGGCTTTCACTGGGTCACTGTTTAAGTCCCTGTCATCAGGATAGTTTACTGGAATGAGGCCACTTTGAAGTAAGCAGAATATAAATACTGGCTTTGTGATGTCATTAAGTAGCAGAGCCAGGCTCTGAACTTAGACATACTTCCCTGTGCTCTTTCCTACCTTCCCCACATCTACTGCAGCCTATCCCATCAGGTGATCAGCTACCATCAAATCTGCTACGGATCTTTCTTGGGATACAATGGGGCCAGCATCATAAGATTCATAGAGGAGGGGCGGGGGGTGTAACTCAATGATAGAGCACTTGACTAGCATGTGTGAGGCCCTGGGTTCAATTTCCAGCATCACAAAGGAGAGAGATGTGAAAGAGGTTTCTGGAAGGAAAGAACCGATGTTCATCAGACTGATGCCCATAGATGTTTTGCTCTTTCCTGAGAAATTGAATCTAGACCTCTACTCTCTGCTCCCTGAATTCTAAAAGTCAGGAACAGTTGTAGACTTTCTATACATAATAAGCCCAATGAATCAGATACCTTTGGGAGTGCAAGGGGTCCTACAGGAGGGACGAGTTCTGTTCAAATTAATCCTATGTCAGTGAAAGTGGAAAGGTAGGGAAGTCTTTTTTTAAATAAAAATTTGGATACAGCCATTGATTATGGAGCAGCACAATCCCCACATGGTGATCCAAGGAAGAGATGGTTTAAGCTGAGGAATTAATTGACTCCCTTTAGATCCCTCCAGAAGCTTAAATTCAGCCCAGAGACAATGTTATTTGAGAGGCACAAAGGAGGAAGCAGTTACATCTTTTGAGACTTTGGGAAACAAAGATCATTAAGGCTTGGGGAAACAGTTTTGACTTTTCAGTTTCCATTCAACAACACTCATGTATTTGCACCAGCATCCCTTTATACCACATGAGGAATAAACAGTGGACCAGAGTCTGTTGACCAGTAATGCTCTTTTGTGATACTTATGAGCTACTGGGTGAATAAGAAGCATGGCCTGATCCTTTCCTCCAAGAACTATCTCAAACTCAGATGCCAATTTGAGTACAAAATGTGATCAGATAAAATGCTGATTTAATGAGATATTTTAGAAAATCCTATAATCATAATGATCATATCATAGATGCAAAAATTATATCAACAGGGCTCATTTTTTAATAACTGTACTTCTGTGCATGCCCACACACTCCAGCATTGGAGGACATTGAGGTCTCACTAGAGCTCTGTCAGAGTTTGATTGAAAATAAAAGGATGGCTAGGAGCATGCCTCTGAGATTCTACTAGAAAGGCACTTATAGAGGGCAAAAGAGTAGGTAGATGTTTAGAGAAGAGAATAATCCTTTTTGTGTGAACCTTTTCTGTTCCTTTAAGTTGCTACTGGGCTCCCAAAGATCATCTTTGTGCTCCTTCTCCTTCCCTTTTGTTGAGCATCTACTGTATGCCAGATCTAGCCAACATTCATCTCCTTCTCAGTGCCTCTTCCTTAGTCCCTCAGATCCACCCTGCACACCTGACCAAGTACTCTTGGGGCTACTGGGATGACTAACACTGAACTTCCTGTTGCTGTCTGCCTGGCTAGTGTAACACAGGAAGCAGAAGGCCTAATCAAGGTTTATTCCATACAAATGGCAGTATTTCCATATTTATCCTGCACAAACAACGAGGACCAAGAGCATGCACAAATTTTAGGATAAGCCTGAGTGCTGCATAGCTTGTTGCCAACAAATTTCTCAAATAAAGAAGAAATTTACTCCCTTCCAAATGTGTCAACCTGGTGGTATACATCTTTTTATTTTTAAAGCTAAGTGCAGAAACTATACTACATCAACCCCTCTAAATCTTAAATGAAGGGGAAAATTTTATACTCTTTTTGTTGATTCACAATGTTAATACAACTTTTGCTTCTAGTTAGACAGCTTATAAATATAAATAGCTTTCTCTCTCTCTCTCTCTCTCTCTCTCTCTCTCTCTCTCTCTCTCTCTCTCTGTCTCGTGCTAGGAATACAACCCAGGTCCTCACACATGCTGGGCAAACACATTACCACTGCGCTACATCCCCAGCCTATAGATATCGGAACTAACTAAAAGGCTAACTTGAATTTATAGAATATTTTTTTTCTGATTTAAGAAACACAAGCTTTTATGTATTATAATAATAATGGGAACTAAGCAGCAGAAGTTCCTTGCTGATTTAAGAATTAGAATTAGAACACCCATGGCTGGAGATGTAGCTTAGTGACAGTGCTTGCCTGACATGTGTGTAGTCCTGGGTTCTATCTCCAGTATCACCAAAACAACAACAACAGCAACAACAACAAAAAAAACCTTAAACCCACAATCATAGTTTTGTTGCTGGTAGGCAAAGAATAATCTTCAAACATCCTTTTCAGTTCTCAACAGACTTCAATTGATCTCCACTTACTAGCAGTGTAAATTTAGGCAAGTTGCAAGTTAATTTCTCTCTGTGGTCAAGTGGTTTCCCTTCCCAATAAATAGCATAGTTGATAAGAATAATAAAATACTCACCCCAGAGTTGTTGAGAGACTAAAATGAGATATTGTTTGTAAAGTCATTTGCAAATTCAGAACACACAGCAAATTTCCCATTCATTAACCCTGAGCTCTTCAGACAAGTCATTTAACTTCGCTGGGGTTCAATTCTCTCCAATTCTAAATTCTCTTTCCAAACAGCTTTGAAAGATTACAGAGAATTGTAATTAGCATATCAAGCACCAGCCTAATTTCCTGCCAGCTCCTGCTATCCCTGCAATTACACTGTTTATATGTAAATGTCTAAATCCTGAACAGTGCCATCTCCATCAACTAAGAAAACAGTGTCTAGGTTTTGTTGACACTTCCCATTTTCTTTGCAAAGTGTGTTCACTGAGAACACCAAGGTATACTTGTCACCAGCCCCTAAGGACAAGGTTGACAAAATGCAACTTGAATTCTCCAAATTTTTCTTTGCTTTTAGTGATGCAAACAGAAATGACCTTATCATGAGTAGTAACTCATCTTTCTCAAGGGGTGCATGTTTTAAGTCTCCCTTAAAGACAGCGGAAGGCAGGAAAAGGCAGTGGAAGCTAATTCTATTGGGTTGGCCAATAGCCACAATAACCATTGCAAGATTTTTTAAAAACTGAAAGGGAATTTTTTTTTTTTTTTTTAAATTTTAATATTTATTTCTTAGTTCTCGGCAGACACAACATCTTTGTTTTGCATGTGGTGCTGAGGATCGAACCCGGGCCGCACGCATGCCAGGCAATCGCGCTACCGCTTGAGCCACATCCCCAGCCCCGAATTTTTAACTGATCTGAAATCACCATGAAGGGATATATGTGCATGTATGTGTATGTATGTAGGTGTGTGTGTTCAAGTGTGTGTATATGCGATAGAAATCTGCTTAATCGGGCTGGGGTTGTGGCTCAGTGGTAGAGTGCTCGCCTAGCATGCATGAGGCACTGAGTTCAATCCTCAGCACCACATAAAAACAAAATAATATGTTCACCTAAAATTAAAGATACATAAATAAATGTTTAAAAAAAAAAGAAAAAAAGAAATCTGCTTAATCAGATGGTCTGACTGAACAAGTCTTAGGATCAGCTGACTCTATTTACCACCCAAACATCAACATCAGCTCTAATTAAGGCTCATTTATTCAGCAAATAAATTTTGCCAAGCACAGAGAACACAAAGATGACCAATGTGCCTTTGGCCCTATAAAGAAACTAATCTATAAGTTGCGATAACCACTGTGCTATGTCAGGGAACATGGAGGTTGGTGGGGCACAAAGTAAGAACAATTTTCTCTTGATGAAAGTTGGGAGGGGCAAGTGATCTAAAAAGTCACCATATTTGTCTTTTTCAAATTTGTATTCTCTCCATTTATTAGGCCTTCTTCTCTGTTCCTTATTCTCAAAAAAGATGTTAGCCTTTGCCATCTGTCAAGTTTTGAGGCTTCCTATTTGGGGACATGTCATTGTTCCCAAGCTAAATGTGTCAGTGGGAGATCTGCATGGCTAACAACTGCAAGCAAATCAGAGTTTGGCTGGCGTGCTTGGGCATGTTCCCTGTGAGGAGAGCTCATATTAGCCTCCTCCTAAATGGGGAGACCAGGGCTAGCCAACAGCTTGGAGTTATCGTTGTAGGTCCAGGAGGAGCAGCAATTTAAGGTGGAAACAATAAATGGGCTTTTCTCTGGGTCACTGTCTAAGCGCCTGTCATCAGGATAATTTATTTATTGGAATGATGTCACTTTGATCCACCAAAACCATGAAAAATTGACTTAGGGATGAATCTATCTGTCCCCTTCACTTCCCCACAACCCAACCCAAGTTTGATCCTTCAAGGTGTGTGTGTGTGCAATAGAAATCTACTTAATCAGATCGTCTGACTGAACAGGTCTTAGGATCAAAAGTTTAGTCCCTCAAAGGTTTAGTCCATGGTTGGCCAACTCCATTGCTCTGGGCCCAAGATGAGGCAGAATATCATGGCAGAAGGGTATGGTGGGGGGAAAGCTACTTAGCCTATAGTGGCCAGGAAGCAGAGAGAGACAGGGGAAGGGGCTGCAGGACAAATGAATCCTTCCAGGGCACACCCCAGTGACCCATCTATCTCCTCCAGCCTTGCCCCATCTGCCTACAGTTACAACCCAGTTAATTCAGATTAGGATGGACTGATTAGGTTACAGCTCTCATAATCTAGTCATTGCAACTCTGGCTGTTCCTGCACTAACACAGGAGCTTTGGGGGCACACCTCATATCCAAACCATAACACCAGGGAAGGCTATTGAGGAAGATCACATTTGACAACTACTGCCTCAAAGGATGACTGATTCAGACATCTGAAACCAACTTGGCAGACAATTTAGTTAGGAGATTTATTCCAGTCTTGCATCAAGAAAAAGGTCCCTGGGAGAACAATGCAGTTTACTCTTGGTAGAACATTTTTCAGGAAAAGAAAATAGTTATTAGATGATGAAGACTAAATACAATTAGAAAAGGTCGTTTAATTAAAGATCACCTTTATCTTGCTTGACAGGATAGGTGATGAGTTTCTTAGAACAAGTCTTAATTAATTTCAAAATTTATCTTTGAATAGCTTTAATTTTGTTTAAATCAAGAATGTTATCTGGGAGTGGTGGCATGTGCCCATATCCCAGAAATTTGGGACGCTGAGGAAGGAGGGCTGCAAGTTCAAGACCAGGGCTGCAAGTTCAAGGCTAGCAACTTAGTGAGACCCTGTCTCAAAATAAAAATATAAAAATTACTGGGGATGTAACTAAATGATGATGGAGTGCTAAAGTGTTCCTCAGTTCGATTCCTAGTACAAAAAAAATTAATTATTTCTTCCCAGAAGAAGATTGGGAATTACATCATACAAATTATGTTCTATTCCAGATTAGGTTTGGGACAACACAAGAACACAAGCCCATTTAAGTTAATGTTAAGTAAAAGATGGTTTTATGAACACAGCAGTTATTCCCTCAAGCCTCCTAGAGATGAAATGGTGAGTCCCATGGTGTATGGAATAGTAGATTTTAGGCTGTGCCTAACCCTGAGTTACTCCATTTTTAAAGCAGTAGTTCACCATGAGTTACTCTATTCTGAGTACAAGTGCCAATGTAGGAAGACTGTACCTTGTTTGTACAAAAGAACAGCCACCATCTGCTCAGTAAAATTACAAGGCACAAATTGATAAATAACTTATTTATGCCAACTTATTAAAGTAAATCAGGAGCGCCTGGACATTGGGCATCCTAAATCACATCAGAAATGCCAGACACAGGAGCTCATCAACCTCACCAGACATAACCTTTTCACCCTAACACCCATTAATAACCCCCTGCCCACCCTGCCCACGACTGGACACAGCAGCCCATGACCTTGTCACCTGGCCACTCGTCATGAGTCTTGTCCAGGAAATTGCGACAGTGACAAACCTCCTATTCTCTGTCCCTGGGCTTCAGCTCAGAGCAGCTTCTCCTGCCTGCGATGACTACATGTAGCCCATTTCAAGCTGATACTTCAAGCCGAGGCTGAAAGTGCTGTCAGTTAAAACTTTCACCCTGGCAGATCTGTGGAACTGATTCATCAAAACTCTTATTTGACCGCCTGCAGTGACTCTTTGCATTGGTGTCTACTCTTTGCCTTTGCTCTTGACACAACATCAAGAGCAAAATGTTAAAAAGTCAACATAACCCTGTGACTGCCTTAACCTTAGTCTTTCTGGTTTTTTTTTTTAAATATATACATAAGGATAGATAGATATAGTGTGTGTGTGTGTGTGTGTGTGTGTGTGTGAGAAGTATGATGTGTGAATTGAGTGTTATAGATATTAGAAATTAAGTTTAGAACCTGGATTCCCTGCTTATGACTATCAGGTAATCCCTTGCCTCAAGTATTCTATGAATTGCAACTAATGAAAATGCTGTAGCTTTTAGCTTGCGGATTTATTGAATAACCTTGTGGAAAGATATGAACTTTGTGTTTGGTGTATGTTAATGGCATACCACTTGCTCATGACACCACTTCTGTGCAGAATGAAGTTCCATACTCCACTTCTTCCTGCACTCTAGGTCTGCTGACTCACTTGTGGCTCCACTTCTTTCCTCTACTTTCTCCTGCCTTTGGTCTCCTGCAATGAAAGCACGAACTACAACCATGAATGGCATAGCAGTTCTGTTATTCCCCACAGCTAACACAGTTAACTGGCTCCTTTTCTCAGTCCCCCCCCCCCCC
>NW_025999990.1:51721441-51730517 GCF_001458135.2 Marmota marmota marmota | reverse complement strand
CCCCCCCCCCAGTGTTTCAAAATTCCCCAGAGAAAACCTGATTAATCTAGCTTGGGGCAGTTTTCTACCCTTGATCCACCCAGTGGCAATGGGTCATCTTAGGAGCAATGTCCAGCATAGTCTCTGTAGAGGGGCATCTGGACTGGAGGCAGTAACTGTGTCACTCAGCCTTTTCCATGCATAGGACTATGTGTGTAAGGCATCAGGCACATTCTAAGACATAAAGTGGACACTTAGTGTTTTAGTCAGCTTTTTCTCCACTGTGACGAAAAGACCCAACCAGCATAATTATAGAGGAAAAAAAGTTTATTTGGGGACCCACAGTTTCAGAGATCTCAGCACATAGACAGCAGGCTTCATTCAGGGCCTAAGGTGAGGCCTAACACCATGGCAGAAGAGTCTGGCAGAGGGAAGTAGTCACATGATGATCAGAAAGCAGAGAGAGACTCCATTTGCCAAATACAAATATACACCCCAAAGCCATGCTCCAATGACCCACCTCCTCCAGCCATACCCCACCTACCTCCAGTTACCACTATGTTAATCCCATCAGGAAATTAATTCACCGATTGATTGGGTTAAGGCTCTCATAACCCAATCATTTCCCCTCTGTACCATCTCACATTGTCTCACATGAGAGCTTCTGGGGGATACCTCACTTCCAAACCATATCATTTGGTCAAGATCTTTCTTCCAGCTGGGCTCAGCAGCGCACATCTGTAATCCTAGTGGTTCTAGAGGCTGAGACAGAAGGATTGTGAGTTCAAAGCCCAGCCTCAACAATTTAGTGAGGACCTAAGCAACTCAATGAGACCCTGTCCCTAAAAGAAAATATTTAAAAGGGCTGGGGATGTGGCTCAGTGGTTAAGCATCCCTGGGTTCAATTCCTGGCGCACACACACACACACACACACACACACACACGATGATTTTTCTTCCATTAAAGAAAAAATTATCCAATGACAATTGTTAAAACATGGAAAGGAAGACTTTTTCAGGACCATCATGATGGGTACGGGGACCTTTGCATCAGGGTTTTGCAGTGGGGGAGAGAGATTGGGCTCAACTCTAAATACAGAAGGGCAAGTAGAGATTGATGGCCAAGTAGTTGGGGTTGGGGGTCAGTACATGGAAAATTACTAAGAGAAAACATCAGGGTAAGAGTGGGCTCTGATTTGGATATGGTTTGAGTGTGTCCCCCACGGGTTCATATGTTGGAGAACTGATTCTTGATGTGGCAGTATTGGGAGGTGAGGGACCTTTCAGAAGTGAGGCTGAATACGGAGTCTTGGATTAAAGTGGCTCTGATGGAATCTCTGAATTCTTGCAAGAGCAACATACTTTAAGAGAAAGTCTGACCCTGGGTTGCTTTCTGGTTTTATGTTTCAAGATATGATCTATTCCTTCTGTCTGTACTCTTGTCATAAAGCCATCTGCCATTAGGCCCTCATCAGAGCCAAGCCAATGCTGGTGTCATACCCTCAAATCTCCAGAACTCAGCTAAATAAATCTCTTCTTTACAAAGTTACCTGGCTACCAGTATTCAAATTACAGTAACAAAAACTAGACAAATACAGAAAAACAAGGGGATTCTGGCTAAACTCTCCTAGAGGAATTTCTGCTAAAGATAGGTCAGGTTGACCAGACATCATCCGGGGCTGGAGGAGGATCAGATGTCAGGGATGGTGGGTTCTGACTAAATCGACTCCCCAGGGTTCCTGGCTAAAGTTGGATTTTCCAAAGAAGTGAACAGATGGGGTCAGGAGAAGGTTCAGGAGCCTGACTAAAGTTTGGCCAAGTAAACGCAAAAAATCTTTGTTTCTCCTCCACCTCATTTCTTTTCCCTCAAATTGCTCAGGAGTTTAGGGCACTCACCAGGGAGTTCTTGGTAATGTTGTCTGCAGGACAATGCAGTCTGCAGAGGGCACCTTTCTGAAACCAGTCCAGGCTGCCCAATTGGCATAGGCTCAGGGCTCCACACATCTGTCTCACTTCTCTGCTTTGCAGAACAGGTGGGATCTTCACGTCTGCAGCTCAGGACACCAGGGAACAGTGACACACTTCCCCTTCTTCACACTCTTCCCAAGTGTGACCATTTCATCAAAGATTTTCTTTTTACAGAAGAGGTGTCAGAAAAAATTATGGATGTGCAAGATCGTACCTTGATCTCAAGGGTCCAAAGCATGTCCTTAACTGTAATCTCAATGCTTGAATATGTAGCTTTAATAGCTTGTCCATTCTGTGCCAGTTTGTGTAAAAAGGAAATTCACAATCCCAATGGAAATGATGGCTTTTGAAACTTCCTGTAGAGTCTACAAAGATGTCCCACTTAATTCAGTCCTGGTTGAGGCCTATTTACATCAGGAAGATTTCTTTCTTCTCCTCCCCTCAATTCCCTTTTCTTCCTCCAATACTTTTGTTCACTTGTTTTAAATCTTACCAATGTTTCAAGGACTTTTTATCAGTAGAAATCATATTTTTATTAGTACTATTTTTTGACTCACTGCAATGTTATACTAGAAGACTAAGATGAGAATCTAGTGCTGCAGTTAAAGTTCACCTAGGACATTCTGATCTTTCTGTAGCCCCCCCCCCCCATTTGAGGCTGCAGTATGTTGGTGTCAGCCAGATAAGAGAGCAACCATAAGTTCCACTGTGCCCCAGGCTTCACTGGGGCAGGGGCTAGTTTCTGTGGGAAGCAGGCACCTGGTTTAGTTATGTTTCAAAATGCTTGCATTTCTACCTGGAATACCATTAGCCATACAATGGTTTAGCATTTATTATGTCCTGAAGGTAAAAAAAAAAATTGAGAATTGTTTATTTATGAGTCAATTATTACTATTTGCCAAATGTCAAATCCATAATTAACTAATTAGGCACTGTATGCAAGAACATATTGAAATTATCTCCTTTGAGGTTTCTATTGTTTTTAAATTTTTTTATGTCAAAAGGAAAAAAAATTCACTGTGTTTATGCTTATTAAATAGTTTTCTGTATTTATACCATTCAGTCCTATAATTATTTATTTACTTATTTATTGCAGGAGATTGAACCCAGGGCCTCAAGTATGCTAAGCATATGCTGTATCACTAACTACATCCCTAATTCCTCCCTGCTAGAAGATAAGGAAACTGCAAAGTGAAAAAAATTCTAACTAAAAAGTAGTGCTTTCTCTTTTAGAGTAGCTACAATATTTTAAATCACTTAACTTATTGTGTAAAATGATATTTTCTCCACTAGTTAGAATGAACATGTGTGCTTTGGCTGTGATCCTGTCCCCCAACCTGCATTATCTACCTACTTTAGGAAGAAAACTTTTTTGTCAAGAATTATTTCCGGGCTGGGGATGTGGCTCAAGCTGTAGCGCGCTAGCCTGGCATGCGTGCGGCCGGGGTTTGATCCTCAGCACCACATACAAACAAAGATGTTGTGTCCGCCAAGAACTAAAAAATAAATATTAAAATTCTCTCTCTCACTCTTTAAAAAAAAAAAGAATTATTTCCCATAACTAATGCTTTGAACTGACATCTGAGGTATTCATGGAGTCTTCTGAACTTGAAAATAAATCTTTTCTTTGGAAATACAGAGTAGAGGTTCTCAAACTTGAGTGTGAATCAGAATTACCCAGAGGGTTTACATCGATCTGACTCAGCAGTTCTGGTAGAACTTGCTTTTCTAATAAGATCTGTCATTGCTGCTGGCCCAAGAGCCACACTCTGAGGAACCCCTAGGTGGCACCCCCTGACTCCTTCCTGACTGCTTCCCATCCCCAGTGCCCAGGCCTCCTTTCTAATACTTGGCTAGGCGGGGTGGGGAATTCTGGGGAAAGTGAGCAGCATCTTGATTCTGACCACTGTCAAAACACAAAGCTATTACAATTTAGTTCATGATCTTGATTGACTTTGTCATTCTAGAATCAGGAGACACCGCATTCCAAAAATTTAGTGTTCCAATGAGGTGAGAAGAGGAGTTGGGTTCTACAGGCAGAGAAAGGCTGGGGGAGGGCGGAGCAGAAACAAAGATAAAGAGCAGATTGGTCATTTCAAAGTTACTTTGCTTGTAAGGTGGGAACAGGGAGACACAGCAATAGGAAAATACATGAATGGCTAACTACTGGTTACTTTTTGTAAGGATTAAAGGATTAAGGGAACTTCACTGTCATGCCCACTGAACTCTTTGTGGGAAATTTAGCTATCTCTCATTCTCTTTGGTTCTCAGAAGATCAGTTAACAACTTAGTTTCGGTTGAGTGATAGGGAACTTCAACATGAGTGACTCCATTTTGATTTTTAGCCTCATCCAAAACAATGGACTTCTGCAAGTTTTATTTAATATACATGAAAAGGGAAACAAATCTTATATGTAAACCCACCATTCAATGGTTTCAAACATTCTTGTTCAATTATAAAAGAAAATAAAAAGAGATTTTGTACATCATATTGTGCCCCCTACATAGGTTTCATTATTCAAAGTCCTCCGGGCAAGGCTCCTGGCCTCTGTATAATTTTCTTTTCACTAACATCTTGCTATGTCCCATTTATTTTCAGAAATAAGTTTCACTTTAAGGTGTTCTCTTTTCTAAGCATTGAAAGGTTCCTGAAGATAAAGTGAAGCTTGAGCTACTGAATCCTGTTGACTTTACCACTGAACAGTTGAATAGCTTTGGGTGAGAATTTTGAGGAGAAATAAAAACTATAGGTTTGACATCCAGAGTTGAGATCCCTCTGCAAATGAATGACTGAAAATATTTCAAAACTTAAGTATTTTCCCAACCAAATAAAATCTGGTCAGCTAGTGATTTTAGGAAACATTTCACATCTGATTTTATAACAACTGAAGAAATTGCTAAAATGCATTTTTTCGATTATCAGTGCAAAATGTGGGCTGGGTGTGTAAGCTCAGTGACAGAGCACTTTCCTAGGATGTGTGAGGCCCTGAGATCAAAAATCTACTCTTTTCTCAACCTTATTAAAGTTGAGAACCTTATCATTAACACCTTCTAGATTAAAACTGAAACCACCAAAGATGAAATGATTAATTAACCAGTGAAAAATTACAGCATTAAAAATTTCTTTAGCTCAGAAATGGAAGATGGAACAGTAGGAGTGAGACAATCATTTTCTACCGTGGATTAAAAATGCATAGAAGAAAAGTCAGTTGAAGGATGCATTAGTAAAGATGCCTTTCTTGAGTTTGTTTACACCAAAAAAATTCCCCTTCCTTCCTTCCTTCCTTCCTTCCTTCCTTCCTTCCTTCCTTCCTTTCTACTGGGAATTGAACCCAGGGGTACTTTACCATGGAATTATATCCCCAGCCCTTTTTATTTTGAGACAGGGTCCCACTAAATTGCTGAAGTTCACATTCAGTTGCTGAGGTTGGCCTTGAACTTGTGATCCTCCTGCCTCAGACTCTTGTGTCGCTGGGATTAGAGGTGGGCACCATGGTGCCCAGTTATCATCTACTTTTAAATTTAAAATAGAGAACAAAAATTCTCCCCCCAAATTTCCTTGCATTCCACAGTGATAAAGACCATGTCTCTCTCTCTCAGGCGGACGGAAGAATGGGGAGGTGACTAGCAGCCCCTTTTGAGATTAGGGGTCCTCGGCTGTGGCACAGTTCTGCCTGTGCAGCTTCTCCCATGCCAGCCTCCATAGTGTTCTGGGATTTTGAGGGGAAGAGGGACGAATTTTCAACAAATCGTTGACATCCATAGGGACCACTGCCTTTTTTTTTTTTTTTTTTTACTGGTCAAATCTATAGAGAGGAGGTAGATGGTGGGCCGGCAGCTCCCAGGATGTGTCTAGGACCTGCCTGACTATTTGTCACTCTCAGGAAATCCATTTTCATTAACTTCACCAAGTTTCTATGTTTTTAATTTGTAGTGATCCTGTCTATGTTTTGCATATAAGTCCTTTGACATTTCAATGTGATATAGTATGTATATGTTTGTACATAATAAACAGAACTATGTTTTAGAGTACAATATTTAGAGATAAAAGTACACAAAGTATAAATGTGTAGCTTGATGAATTATCACAAAAGGAATGTGCCCATAAAGTACCAACCAACCAAGAAAACATTATTAGAATCCAAGAAGCCTCTTTGCACCCCTGCTAAAGGCAGTTACTCTCTTGACTTCTAACACTGTGAATTAGATTTTTAAACTTTGTATAAATGGAGTCATTTGGTGTGTGGAATCATTCGTTTTTGTTTGTTTGTTATAGGAGTCTTGCTAAGTTGCCTGGCCTGGCCTAGAACTCTCAGTCCTCCTACGTGAGCACCCTGAGTGACTAGGATGACAGGTACAAGCCACTGCACCTGTCTCGTACACATTGTCCTAGATAACTATATTTCACTTATTTTCATTGCAATGTAGAGTTCTATTTATGACTGCCACAATTCATTTGTTCATTTCATTGCTTACCATTATTTACGTTGTTTGCACTGGGGAGACCAGTAACCATCATGTCGTTCCCTTAAATATCCACAATTATTATTTGTCAGTTAGAAATAAAGAATAATGCTATTGTGAACATTGCTTAGTACACAAGTGCATGTAGTTTTGTTGGCTATAATTTTAGTAGATAATGCAAAATTAGTTTTTCAGAATAATGACTGTACCAAATTATACTCCTACTACACTGTGTGAGAGTTACTGTCTTCCAACCTACAGCATTATTTTTCCATATAAATTTTAAAACCAGTCCAAGTTCCAATAAGTACACACAAGTACAAACAGAATGTATATACAATATTTAGAATTTTCACTAAACATACTGATCTCTCTCATTAACATAGAATTTTTTTTATTTAAATTTAAGCTCTTCCCTGGATTTTGAAGGGTAAATATTCTGAAATTTTCTATTTTTATAGGGCAGTTCTTTGTAATTATCAGTCTCGTGGATGCCTTTAAGAATTAAACTTACAGATCTTCCCTTCTGTGACATGCATTTATGCAGAAATGCCTACAAAATTCTACCCAAGCTACTGAGAAGACACACAAACCCGAAGCCTACCAATTTATGAAGCCCCAGTCAAGGACTCCTTCATAAAGCTCAGGCCCAGCAGAGTGAGCACTCCCAAGAGATCTTACAGCTCCATTTCCTGCCTTTTGATTTTCTTTCTTGTTTGCAGTAGAGTAAATTCCAACTTCTGCCTTTGAAAATTATATATCTGCTCTTTGACCTACTATGGGGCTACGTCCTGATTAACATATCAAAAGTTGAAAATATTATAAACTGAAAATGCATTTAATACCCCTAAGTTACCAAACATCCTAGCTTAGCCTAGGCTACCTCAAATGTACTCAGAAAGCTTACATTAGCCTACAGTGGGGCAAAATCATCTGACACACAGCCTATATATTATTTATAATAAAGCATTGAATATCTCCTGTACACACACAGATGGGCATATTTTAGACATGATGGGATGTGAAAGCACAAAACACAATATCCAAAAAATGCAAGCCACGCATACACTGTAGAGAGCCTATTGTCTCCCTGCAGTCTATCAAAGAGGATCAAACTATATATTGCTAGCCAGGGAAAAACCAAACTTAAAATTCAAAGTATGATTCTACTGAATGTGAATCACTTTTATACCATCATAGAGTCAAAAACTCCTAAGTTGAAGCATCATATATTGGTGACTGTATTCACTTCAAGGACCAAAAATTCGGCTCATGTATGCTTCCTTGGGGATTGGACAACGATCTGAGTTAAGTTGTTTCTCTCTCTTTTTTTGTACTGGGAATTGAATCCAAAGGGGCTTAACCACTGAGCTAAGTTCCCAACAACCCCCTTTTCTTTTTTTTTTTTTTTGCGACAGGTTCTAAATTGCTTAGGGCCTCAGTTATTTGGTGAGGCTGGCTTTGAACTTGCTATCCTCCTGCTTCAGCCTCCAGAACTGCTGGGATTACAGGCCTGTACCACCACCTCTGGAGGAGTTGGTTTTCTCTTGCAGACAATGGCATGGCTCCTCCTCTCTCCCATGAATCCCTTTTCTGGGCTCTACAGTTAGAGCAGACTGAGACTGTTGCCTGCACTCTCGCCTCACACATACCCATCCTGGCTGCCCAGCCCCAACACTTGACCCACCAGCATCTCTCTTCTCCATCTCCATTTTTCCAAGAGGGAAATATCAGTCCCTGGTTTCCACATTTCCAGGAGAAAAATGTAACTGGTCAGAAGTCATGAACCAGGAGGCAGAGCTAAGTGTTGCAGTCCCCAAATATCCCAGCCCAGGCCTCCCATTGCATTATCCCATCATACTGATAGCCAGTCCAACTCAGGCATATTTAGTCAACGTTTTGGGACAGGATCCAAATGTTTGGACAATATACCAATATTGGTGTATTTTAAGTTTCCTATCCTCTTATCCAAGGGCTGTGGACAGAAACTATATATATGAAAATTTATCCAACAGTATTGAGGAACCATTGGTTTGTTTTGTTTTGTTTTGGTTTGGTTTTTGTTGATTTTTTTTTTTTTTTTGCAGTACCAGGGATTAAACCCAGGGGTGCTACTAACCACTGAGTCAAATCCTCAGCCCTTTTTATTTTTTATTTTGAGAAGGGCCTCACTAAGTCACTGAGGGTCTGGCTAAATTGTTTAGACTGGTTTATGAATTTGCAATCTTCCTGCCTCAGCCTCTGAGCTGCTGGGATTATAGGCATGTGCCACCGCACCCAGCCTAGAGGAACCATCTTTATGTGAAAAAGTATAAGGGAATTAAAGGCATTTCTGCCAAACCTAGAAGAGATTCACCTGCAGTGGTCCATTCACTTGGTGCAGTAAGCCCTTCCCATACTCCATCCAATCTCCTCTTAAGCCAGGATTCAGACACAAAATGATGTTCTTATCCTTTTATTTCCTTTCAAAAATTAAATCCCTAGGTCTTAAGTTTTTGTCATGAAAACAGTGAACACTCCAAACAAATGCCGAATGCTTCTCTGATATAAGGGGGGGGGTGACTCAAAATGGGGTAGGGAGGAAGAGCAGGAGAAGAAGATTACCTCTAGATAGGGAAGAGAGGTGGGAGGAAAAGGGAGGTGCCACAGTCCGGCTGGCTGTAGC
>NW_025999990.1:51615775-51720007 GCF_001458135.2 Marmota marmota marmota | reverse complement strand
AAAAAAAAGAAGTGTGTCACATTAGCTTGGGTAGAGAGATGTGATGGGAGGGGAGGGGTGGGGGGGAAAGGGAAGGACAGCAGAATAAAATAGACACTAGTATTGCTGTATGTATATATGTGACTGTATAACCAATGTGATTCTGCAACCTGTACACTCAGAAAAATGAGAAATTATACCCCATCTTATTCAAATGGATAATATGTCAAGATCATTGTACTGTCATGTGTAACTAATTAAAACAAATTAAAAAAATTACTGTGAACTAAAAATAAACAGGAGATATAATAATAAAAAATTAAGTTTATAGTTAATAAAAAAATAAATATATAAACTAGAAAAAAATTTTATAGTAGATATTATTTCAATATGTACTCAATATAAAATTTTTTATTGAGATATAAAAAAAAGAAAACAGTGTACACTCCACAAAGAGAAACTTTTTGAATGTACATTACTCTGTACCACTTAAAATAACAGAGAAACTGAAAGATCTACTGAAAGAAATGCTACTGTTAAACATAGTTTCCTTCCTTTGATTCTGTTCTTATGACTTGCTTTATTTCTCTTTTTTCAAAAGTAGTCATTATTGGGGCTGGGGTTGTGGCTCAGCGGTAGAGCACTCACCTAGCACATGTGAGGCCCTGGGTTCAATCCTCAGCACCACATAAAAATAAATAAATAAAGGTATTGTGTCCAACTATAACTAAAATTTTTTTTTTAAAAAGTAGTCATTATCACATTAAATTTTTAGATTTTCCCCTAAATTCTAACATAAGTAGTTTTCCTGGCTATTATGTAACCTGAAAAATATTATTTTAAATTGTTTCAATTTTAAATGCCTACACCCATGATAGCCATTATCAACAAGATAATAAATAAACACATCCATTGCTTCCAAGATTTCTTATCTCTCCTTGCTTTTTCTCCTTCTCTCCCTTCCTCGTCCTCCCCCCCTCTTCCTTCTTGAGTTTTTGAGTGCAAAACACTATTTTGTTATCAACAGGCACTAGATTCTCATTTTCTAATTTTCTTCTTTCTCCTATTTTCCTAGCATAAGGTTGAACTATTTATTTTTTTCTCCTAGTAGCACAACCTTGGGGCAATTTATCAACCCTCTCTGTGCTTCAGAGCCTGACTTCTTCCATTATAAAATGGAGATAATAATGATGCTTACCTTTTTTTCCCATCTATGTTTATTTGATTCAACAAACAATTATAAAGCATGCAGGATTGTCAGACACTGTCATAGACACTGTAAAAGTAGCAATGTATTTGATCCGAACAAGGCTGTGAAGGCTCCATGAATGCGGATCACAGCACAGAGCATGGGGCATGATGAACATGCAAAAAATAGCCGATAGACCAGATATGGTGGCGCATCCTTACACGTGTTTTTTCAACAACTAGTTCCAGCTAGTTGGTAGACTGAGGTTCCCTTAAGCCCAGGAGTTCAGGACCAGCCTGGGCAACAGAGTAAGACTCTGTCTCTTAAAAATTAAAATAAAATTAAAAAATAGAAAACAGAAAAAGAATCAGCTAGTATTACTGTTCCCCATTTGCTCATCCATTGCCTTCCTTCTGAACTCTGTGAACTACGCTCTCACCTGCGAGAGACCCTCACCTCTGCTCATCAGGGAAAGGCACATCTACATAAGAACCTGGCACTTTTCTAATAACTTTCTACCTCAAGCCGATGTCCATTGTTGTCTCCAGCTGCTTGCAATCTACATATAAAGGAATTTTAAGTGTTGGGGGAATAGAAGCTTCTTTTAGTTAAGATATTCCACATTAAAAAAAAAACAGTTTTATTGAGATCTAATTCATGAACCCCAAATTCAGCATTTAAAGTATACAATTCAGAGTTAATAAAAATATTCGCCACAACCTTGAGTTTATAATATATTCATCAGTCCCAAAAGAAAGTCCTCACCATAAGCAGCTATTCTGCAGTCACCACCCTCATACCTATCCCGGACAACTACGAATCTACCTTCCGCCTCTATGAATTTGCCTGTTGCAGACATTTTACATAAACAGAATCACACAATATATACTCTTTTTGTGACTGGCTTTTATCACTTAATATTTTCAAGGTTTGTTTGTGTTATAGCATGGATAAGTATTTTGTTCTTTTTATTGCCAAATATTATTCCATTGTATGGATCTACCACATTACACTATCTATTCATTGGTTGATGGACAGTTAGGTAGTTTGTTTTTGGTTATTAAAAATAATACTTCTATGAACATTCATGAATCATGTATAAGTTTTTATGTGACATATGTTTTCATTTCTTATGAAGATATATGTCTATATCTATTTCTCCAACTCATATAACTCTGAGTCATAGGAAAACACTGCTTAGCTTTTTCTGAGAACTTCCAAATATTTTTTCACAGTGGCTGCAACATTTAACATTTCCACCATCAATGTAAAAGCAATCCAGTTTCACTGTGTCTAGCATATACTGCCCATTCCTGTTCTAGATCCTTCTGAGGGCCTGTCCCATGCCTTCTTGAGGATGCACTGATCCTTTGCCTCTTGGCTGACTTACCCCTCCCTGCCTCTGGGGTATTCTCTGAGCATGGCACTGAAAGCATTCCTGCACCTCTGCTCCTTCACTCCTTGTCCTCCTGCCATGGGAGCACCCCACCTAGCAGGAGGACAGAGCCCCTATCTGCTCTCTTGGCAGTGCATCACCCTGTTGCAAGCCAGGCTTTGCACTTGGCAGGTGCTCAGAAAAGACAGCTTAAAGTTGTGAATTAATTACCTGTTTTCCTAGGTATTTGATATCTGTACAGGCTCTCTTCTTTTCCTTTAGATGCTTACTGTCCTGCAGGAACACTGTATTGTGCTTCCCTGGCTGTGCAGTTCTGTAGTACTCCAGGAACGGGCAAGGGAAGAAGGAGTTCCAGGAATTTCATCCCTAAACGTGACATCCTCGTATGCTGATTATTTTCAATTAAAGGCTCTTGGAGAGCAGCAAATGCTGGAAGAGGTTTACTCTGATATTCCCTTATCTGCCTAAAACAGACTGATCCAAGAGGAAAAAATTGCCTTTGGTCTCCTCTCTGCAGTTTCATTAACTAAACTACGGTAGGAAGGGAGATGGAAGAATGTCATCACACTTGGATAGATGTCACAAGTTATTGTTCCCTTCCTGAGCCTATTCCTTCTTTCAAAGAGAATCATTTATGAACCATTGTCTGCTCTCTTGGCCCATTCATTCTCCCTAAAAATCATCTGCTACCCCTTCAAATTGCCCACATCTCCCACCTTCCTCTCCCCCTTAAAGAAGAGCACATAAGCTTGAACTTCACTGAACTGTTGGATAATTTTTCTCCTTAGAGCCCCCCAACTCAATAAATTTCTATGCTTTTTTTTTTCCTGTTAATCTGTCTATTGTCAGTTCTTTCAGCAAACCTTCAGAGGGTGAAGGGGAAAGCTCCCCCATTGCCCCTACAAGGACAAGGAGCATGGGGTAGGAGTGGAGAGATGGAGATTTCTCCATGAGCTTGCCAGACCAGAAAGTGAGTGGAGACACTGGAGAAGGGTCAGTGTGGCACAGCCTCCAGCACCTGCTTTCAAGAGCTTTGCCTTCCTCCCTCTTGCTGGGCTGAGCACTGTCACTCAGGCCACACCTATGGGCAAGTTGGGGGACAGTCTCAGAAGTCAGAGTCTACTCTCACTCCGCCAGTTACTACACATGAAGCCTGGACAAGTCACTTCATCTCTCGTTCTATTTCTAATATTGGCCTGAAAACAGAGACTGTCACATAGGTTAGTATAAGAATGAAGTCATTTCATATATACAAAGTGCTTAGAATAGCAACTAAGAAATAACTACAGGTGTTAACTGTTATATGACATAAAGAAGAGGAGAAAACTAGTGATATAGAAATACAGTAATCACATAAGGACCTTCTTCTCCAGCAACCCCACTCCCAGATTCTGCACTTAGCATACAGCTGGTGCCTTGGCCCTCTCAGAAGTCACTGAGCCAACTGGCACACAATGGGGCAAAGAAAGGAGCGGCTGTTGCCAAAGCTATAGAATAAAGACTTATCCTGTGGACAAATGACTGGGATCCCTATTGTCCAGGCATACACTCCTCACCCCACCCCCTTTTCCATTTTTAAATTTTAATTAACATAACTAAACTGGGAGCCCAAGGTCTTTGTCTTCATCTCAGTAATTCTCAAGTTCAATGCTAACCTACAGGTTCTTTGGGAACATTGTGAAAAGAAAATGTGGTCAAAGTTAGAATCCAAAGGGCCTTGCATGAAGTGACAACCCCGAATGCATTATTATTGCTACTATTATCACTTTTAAAACAAAAACATTTTCCAGCCTTCTTAAAGGACAAAGTGGGCATGAGTAACAGCTTAAACAGGCTCCTTGTAGAAGCAGATGCTGGGCCTCCTGAAGCCCTATTCTCAGCATATCAGGTGGATAGGGAGGGCCCCAGCACCCTCATTCATCACAGATCCGATTAGCTTTCATTCCCACAAGGTCATCCAGAGCCAGCTGCAAATGCAAATCTGTAAGGAGACAGGGTGTGGTTTTCAATGTGTGCCAGGCAGCAGGACAGCCAGTTACCTAGGCAACAGGCTGTGCTGTTTTCTTGGGTAAAATTCAAATGGAGAAGGGAGGGAAAAAATCGAAATGAGCCCCAGCCTTGAACCAACTAAGTCTCTTAACTATTAAAGACTGACCTTAGCATCCACTGAGAATTGTGAACCACAATTCTGGTCCACCTGTTCTCTAGCTTCCTAATCCTTCTTCCAATCAACGCTATATGAATTGCAAGTTCGATTGTTCACCATCTATTTAATTTTTATTAATAGGCAAAAGAAGAGGCAATCATGTAATTTGTGTTTTTCACAAAAGAGTTACATTTGCTTCTTAGATGGCAATTAATGCTAAGTGCACTTTGTATCTTGCCAAGGAAGTTTCTTTGAGTGTAAAGACTTCTGTTTGTATTAGGATTATAGATAAGCAGCAATTCCTGAATAAACTCTGTAAATTTGTGGTTTAAATGCATCCACCCATGTGTGGTCACATCACTGATAAATAAAATCATTCTTTCTTCCTTCCTTCTCGCTTCTTTCCTTCCTTTCTTGGCAGACAAATTTGGTTTGTCAAAATTCATTCATTGCATGTTTGCTGTGGGTCAGTCCCTCTTTAAAAAAAAAAAAAAAAAAACAATGTCTTGACCTCAAAGCATTTCCCAGTCTACTTGGGGAGACAGACCAAGAAGTAATTATAACTCATGTCCCAAGTAGCCTTCTTCACCAGCCAACTGAGTCAAGAAAACCACATAAACAGAAAGTCTCCTTTCCCAGAGTTCTTTCCTCTCCTATGAGGATGGACAAATAAATGAATGAGTGAAAACAGAAATATGGTCCTATCAATATGCATCAATATAGCAATGATTAAGTTCCTGAAAAGTCATTTAATCCATTTGGATCACATATTTTAAAACACAAAAAGAAGCTTACTATTTAAAGCAACTTGATAATGATTTTGCAAAGTAAGGAACTGCTATCATTTTGTAATGACCATGATTAACCAACATTATTTTGTCTGAATTTTCACATATGGATTTTTTAAAAAAAATATTTTTATTAGTTGTTGAAGGATCTTTATTTTATTTGCTTATTTATATGAGGTGCTGAGAATTGAACCCAGTGCCTCACACATGCTAAGCAAGCACTCTACCACTGAGCCACAACCTCAGCCCCACCTATGAATTTTTTCCTTGGCATATACAAGTCTCATAGTATTCAAAAGAGTCAACCAGGAAGTCATGTAGAATCTCAGACAGCTAGAAGCCAAGGTCAGAGAGACCTATCTGAATATGCCAAAGTTCCCAAAGTTCCCAGGCAGACATTTGGTAAGAAAATTTTTGTTTTCTTTTTTCCTTTGTTTGGTGCTGGGGATTTAACATAGGGTCTATGAGCAAGCTAGGGAAGTGTTCTACCACTGAGCTACATCCCTGAACTTTTTTTTTTTTTTAGTTGTAGATGAACACAATATCTTATTTATTTATTTTTATGTGGAGCTGAGGATCAAACCCAGCGCCTCATGTGTGCAAGGCAAGTAAGTGCTCTACCACTGAGCCACAACCCCAGCACCCCCCAGACATTTTCTAAAAAATCCTTCTTTTTACAGAAGTTGCTCTGGACCAGTGGTTACAGGAAGATTAGGCTCTGAATGGACAGCCTTCATCGCAAGAACAGATAGAAACCCAGCTGGCTAGTGTTTTGTAAATTCCCTACAATAGGATACCTTGGATGTCCATTTGTAAAATACTTGAAAACTGCATAAGTAGTTTGTGGTAAGAGAAATCAGGTGGCACCTTTGGAAGGGAAGGAAGAACTGTTCAAAATAGAATATGCTTTCACAGAATTGCTAAGTGCTAAAACCAAATGCTGGATAGGAAATAATATAAATTTAAAAATGAGGAAAGTGGACTGGGATTGTAGCTCAGTGGTAGGTAATTGCTTAGCACAAGGGAGGGAGGCCCTGGGTTTGATCCCTGCACTAAAAACAAAACAAAAACAGAAATAAACAAACAAAAAAACCACAGGGAAAGCATCGTAGAGACTGTCATTTGAGCTGGCACTTAAAGGAACATGCCAACTCTCAGAGGCTGGAGGGAGGAGAGAGGGGAGGATCTGGGCTTACTGTCAGCAGGAGGCCCTGGTCAAATTCATTCTGAGTGTCCTTCTCTGTGAAGTGGGGTGATGACTCCTCCCCACAGGACTAGTGACACCTGCCAGACTCACAGTGAGCTCTTAGGAGGTGAGGGCTGTAAAGCACTCTCAGCAACACCCAGAGCCTCGGGCTCCAGTTCCAACCCTACAAAGTGACATGTCGTCCTTTCCCGACACTTGAGTCATCTTGGAAGAACTTCCAAATGCCCAATAATAAATCCTTGAAAGCCAGAGGACTCCTCCAGTTTCTTGGAGAAAAGAGGCTGCTGGTTACCTGAGGGAGGGTGGGGAAGATGCTGAACAGGGGTGCGAGTGCATGGGAAGCTGTGTGCAGGCAGCTGGGGGCCAGATTTACCCTGACCATTCTGCAGATTGGTCAGCCTGGATCCCAGGAATGGGCCCTTCTTTGGGGAACCAAATGATGGAAATCAGAACATTCTCGACTGGTATTTGTCCTGGAAACCTGACAGGCATACTCTCTCCTCTTCCTCAGGATTTCATTTTATAGGTGAGACAAAAGGGAGGTCTCAGGAATTCAGAGAATTTTTCAAACTTAAACATGAAATAGAAATCCATTTTAGTCCAGGGCATTTCCCCTGGACATTCCGCTGTTCTGGGTGGTGCTGGTTTTATCTCCCTCCACCCCCAGCACTGGGATTGAACCCAGGGACATACTACCACTGAGCTACATCACTAGTCCTTTTCATTTTTTTTTTTTTTTTTTTTTTTTTTTTTTTGTTATTTGGAGTCCAGGTCTTGCTAAGTTACCCTGGCTGGCTTTGAACTTGTGATCCTCCTGCCTCAGCCTCTCAGTAGCTGGAACTGCAAGCATGAGCCATCACACTGGGCTTTACTATCCTTTTGAACTTGGTGATCTGTAGGTGCCCAGTCCACTAACTAGTCAATGGAGATTTGACCTTGAAGCCTGGATGCTGGCAGCTGCTCAGAGGCTGAGTCATTAAGGACAAGTGCAGTTTGGCTGCTGGTGGTGTGTCCCCACCCGCAGCTGAGCTCAGGCTCCTGCCCCACCCTCCTTGTGGGAGCTGTCTGTCCTGGAGCCTGAGACTCTTTGTTATAAAGTAGCTTATAAATGATTGTGAGCCCAGGGTGTTGTGTTCAAGCTGGATTTATAGAGACAAGTCGGAGAGAGAAATTCCACAGGGGCACCATAGAAACCCTTCCTAGGACAGGGAGCTACTCGTATAGTTGAAGATGGACCATAAAAGCTGCCTTAGCAACTGAGGTATAAAATCTGTCTAGGTTTTTCCTCCTCCAATTTCTTAGAGTCTTTCTCTGGCCTCTGCTGCCAGCCAGATTCCTCATTAAGACACCAAGACCAAATGGGGCCATCATTTCAGCTGAAGAGACATTTATTCCTGACTTTCAAACTGAGTTACAGCAAGGACAGAATGATACTGTGTTTTCCACAGGGAAAATAAATAGAGCTTTTTGTTGACCCTCACCTGGGCATTAACTTCACCCCCATAAGTAACTGGCCAGACAAATGAAGGAATACAGCTGGCAGGATCCTTCTAGGACTGAGAGGGCACAGGATGGGATGATGTAGGGGAAAGGGAGATTGACTAGCTGGACCAACTCCCAAAGCCCCAGCAAGCAGCCCCAGCTCCCTGATTTGGCAGGTTGCTAGTTGCCATAGTAACAGGACAGCCTCCAGGGACAAGGGAGGATGGGGACCTGAAGAGGAGGAAGGCCAAGCAGCTGCTAAACTTGCATGGGGGAGGGGAGTGTGGTGGGCTCGGGGTTCAGGAGACAATTTCCAGCATAGGCAGGATTTACAGAATTCGTTTTTTCTAAAAATGAAGGAAAAAAATCATAAATGGTGATGATGATAATGATGATGATGATAAAGAAAACTGCATGAAGGTGGAGACAAGGAAAGGTAATTGTCAAAATCTGAAAGGAATCAGCTGCTGGACATTAAAAATAAAGGCATGGGTAAGGAAGAAAAAAATATCCTGGAGGACTTTCAAATCCTGCCCAAGGAGGAAAGGTAAAAAAAGAAAGGAGCGACCTGGATCCTTAGAGTCAAGGAGAGAAAGGAAATGAAAGAGAAGGCCTTGGCTGCCTCTGCCTGTAGCCTCAGGGCAGAGAGTGGCCAGTGAGGCACAGGGAGTGACCTTGTGGATGACAAAGCCAGGCTTGTGTTGGAAATAGCATAGATAGTGCAGTGCCCAGCAGCCTGGAGCACACCAACAGTTTTATATCTCTGGCTGGGGTTTGGCTAGAGATCTTGCACTGTCTTAAATTTTAAGTATTTCTTCCTAAGAACTGAGACCTTTCTTGGAATGTGACATGTATGTAATTTATGTGGCAGTTTCAGATAGTCATCACAAATTATGCCAGACACAAAATGCAAAACTAGTTTGTGCTGGGCTAGTTTACAGCAGGTTAGACTGATCTGCGGGTGCCAGTGGTTCTCATGAAATCTATTCTCTACACTGCTGTCTTACCCACTTGGGGAGAGAAGATCTTCCAGGGACCACTCAGGTGAGTAACTGCCCTGTCCTTGACTCTTCCATGGCTGTAAGAGGACTCATGGGACAGCCTCCCAGTAGCTACAAACACAGGCATTGAAACCTGAGTCAGAGGGGTCACCACTTAAGAAAACCTCCAGCTTTCTTGAGTATCTCACACAGGCTAAATGGAAAAGCCCTAACTCTTGGCAATAATGGCCAATACTTACTTTTTTAATAAATTCACCAGTGTGAAGAGCGAGCTGAATCACAGTGATTGTTTCCAACATAGAAGCCATGCCAAGATGGTGTTGAGTGCCAGGTGGGACTCATTTTATAGGAAGTCATTATCCATATCTGAACCCTTCTTGCTAAGCTAATCAATCATGATGGCTATTTTCTAGGAGTAGAGCTCTGGGTCATAAATATGTAGATTCAGGTTAATAGACACTGACAAGTAAGGTTCCCACAATATTGGTAACAGTGTATGCTATGAGCTCTAAAATTAAGCTGAAACTATTTAATATTAAAATAATAATTTGTTATTTTATAATAAAATAATTATAATGGTTCAAATGACAAATATGTAAATTATTGAAATAATACAATGTTGAAATATATCTGAGTTATCTTAACATTCAAATTCTTTAAGTATTTAAATACCAATTCTGTTTGAAGAAATGCTCTATTCTAGAACTTGCTCTCCAAAGCTTTCTTTGGAAGATGCTTCAAAAGTTTTCCAGTAAAGCACTAAGTCAGATATTCTTTTGATAGAGTTTAACTTATGCCCTTGCTTCTTGGAATTCCTCCCAGCAATGGTGTTAGTATCTGCTGATCTTTTTCAGTCAGTCCAGGGAAGCCCACTTGCCATTGACTGAGGGCTCATTCTCTATTATTTTCTCCCTGAGAGTCTGTCTGCACAAAACCATTGGGTTCTCCTGGCATCATGCAATAGCATTTATAGCTCTATAAAAATGTTTTAGGAGAGTATCAGTATATGTGAAGAGCTCCTACAAATTAATAAAGAGAAGGCAAACAACTCAATAGGAATATGGGCAAAGGATAGGAAGAAAATATTAAACCACAACGGAATACCACTGTATACCCATCAGAATGGATAAAAGGGAAAAAATGGGAAGTTTCAAGTTGTTAAGAAATTATATTGATAAAATTATAACAAATAATTATATTTACTTATTTATCCAAACATTTTGAATATTCTTTTAGTATTTAAATGGTAATTTGATTTTTTTAAATAATTGAGAGAATTTAAATATTCATTGTATTATTTCAACAATTTAAATATTTAGTCATTTGGATAATTATTATTTTATTATGGAATACCTGAACCTACATCTTCTATGACCTAGAGCTCTACTCCCAAGAAATACCCAACAGAGATGTATACCAATGTTCACCCAAAGAAAGAAGCAGAATGTTCATTACATCCATAAACAACCCCAACATAGAACGGAGAGTACCCAAAATGGAAAAGCTCTGGTGGAATACTATGCACAACAAGGTTGAACCTCAACCTCCCTCAACAACCTGGGTAAAGGTCACAAACACCACGTCAAGTTAAAGAAGCAGGCACAGAAGAGCCCTTTACATGTGTATCGTGTATATAGTTCAAACCCCAATAAGCTGATCTGTGGAGTGAGAAATTGACAGATGGTGTAGGAGGGAACTTCTGAGGTTTTAATGCAGCTTGCTCTTATTGGGGGAACAGGTCTGGTCACTCTGAGAAAAACTGAACATGTACAGCTCATAATTAGAGTTCTTTTCTTTAGGTAAGTTATTCTGCAATCAGAATTACCAAAAGAGAACAGAACCAAATCAGAACCCCTTCAGGACTGACTGCCCCACTGAAGGCCCTGCTGATGGTTCCTTATCTAAGAGGCCAGGAGAAAATGACCTTGGTCTCACTGACTCCTATTTGGCACCTATTGCTCCTGTTAACTCCAGGATGGTCTCTCCAAGCTCTGTGTCTGCTTAACCCCCTTGCCTAGAAGAGAAACCTAATCATTACCTATCTAGACTCATATTAAAGTCATGCTTTGCTTCTAGTTGGTGAAAGTAGGATCATAATTCCATGGTGTCGCTGCCCAGGTTTCACGTTTACAAAATCTATAACATTCATCTGATGCTTCTCCTCCATTTTTCTTCTCAGAAAAGCTTTTTAATTCCAACTTCTTTGTTTCTCACACTGCACCTGAGGGTGTTGTTTCCTCATTAAACTCCTTCCCCAGAGTTACAGGGACAAGCCACTCAGTTCCTTTCTTCCTCTCAGTTGTGACTTCTGGGATTTATCACCTCCCTCTCTGTGGCATCAATACCAGGACTCCACCATCTTTCTGTCTTGCTTCTACTAAATATGCATGCTCAAGAGTCCTAATCTTTGAGTGTGGTTTATGACTAAAATTTAAAAGCAAATAAATACCAGGTAGGTTTAGTGAATAAAATACAGCTTTTTCTTCCTTTGCACCTAGAAAACAAGCAAACAATACATTTTACCCAAAGAATTATTATTTTTTTTTTTTGCCATACTGGGGATTAAACCCAGGGTCTCATGTATGCATAATGGTTTGTGCAACAAGAGTCTCAGGGAGAAAATCACAGAGAATGTCTCTGAGCTGTATCTACTGTCCTCAAAGAATTATCTTTAAAACTTGCCAGGTGTGCTGGCTGGGGTGCTGCATACTGTAATCCCAGTGTCTCAGGAGGCTGAGGCAGGAGGATCACAAGTTTAAAGCCAGCCTTAGCAATTAGTGAGGCCCTAAGCAACTTTATTTTTTACTGTCTCAAAGTAAAAAATAAAGCGGGCTGGGAATGTGGTTCAGTGGTTATGTCCCCTGGGTTCAATCCCTGGTACCAAAAAGAGAAAAATAAAACAAAACCAGGTGTGGAGGGTGTACCCTTGAGGTTTCAGCACTCAGGAGTTAAGGCAGGAAGATCACTCAAGTCCAGGAGTTTGAAACTAGCCTGGAGAGCATAGGGAAGGCCTAAAACTAACACCAAAAAACCCAATCGAACACTTTCCACTTCCCAGATGTACACTTCCCACTTTCCCAAATGTACACTTTCCACTTCTAACACTTTCATGTCAGGTTTTTTTTGAGGGGGTCGGGTGCGGTGGGTATGAGGGATTGAACTCAGGGGTACTCAGCCACTGAGCCACATCCCCTGCCCTATTTTGTATTTTACTTAGAGACAGGGTCTCACTTGAATTGCTTAGCTCCTCGCTTTTGCTGAGGCTGGTTTTGAACTTGCGATCCTCCTGCCTCAGCCTTCTGAGCCACTGGGATTACAGGCATGTGCCACCACTCAGGGCCTGTTGGCTTTCTATTTAGGAAAACTCTCTTGGGTTCAAACTGGATTCTTCAGTTTTGAAATTATTGTCAAAAAGTAGAGTGCAATTTTAAAATTTTATATTCACATCCTAAATTACACCAAATATTTAACTGATAGCTTTTAGTTACATATATCTTTTATACATGCTGGAAAACATTTTACAAATGTTTTACAATCTAGAAAGGAGGCAAACTTGCAATATTGTCATTGGTGCTCTGGCTCCTCCTACTGGAAATTTTGCATTATTGTAGCAGCTCTTCAGAGCTGATGGCAGTGAAGGTATTTGATTTTTTGGGGTATGTATAGTTTAAATAAATTTAAATTCAGGTTTACAGTATATTCAACAACATACTTCCACTAAATTTAATAATGGATTCTACAAGAGTTTTCCACAGGTTGTTCTATGTCAGATGAAGGCATGTGTCAACAGCCCAATGAAGACGATCCCTGGGAGCCAAGATCAGGGGTTCTTTATCCACCTCTCACATGAGCTGTCTCACCTGGGAAATAATGCTAAAGAAAGGCCCAGAGTATGACTTTGAACTATGTGTCATAGAGTTTCTGATAAAATCAAGCAGTTACGTTCTGAAGACTGTATTCAGTTTCTGAGACTTGGAATGTACTCAATCTCAGGCACTGAGCAGTCCCTGTGTTTCAAGAGCACTGAGCAGATGGCAGGGCTGCCTTCATTTCTGGTGGGAAATAAGAAACCTAATGAAAATGCTCTACTGAATGGATGGCCACCCAGGTTTTGGTGTTCAATTCATTTATGGACACTTAATACTTCAATTGGCTTTTGTAAAATTAGCTGTAATAAATTATTTTAGGATCCATCATGAGGTGGAGAAGGCCATGACAAAGCAACCAATATTTATGAGACAAACAGGGACTGTTAATGTTAGCCACCTTCATTGAGCTTTCTCATTTCTTCTTACAATAATCCCATAATCTTATCTCACAGATATGAGGGGTTAGGAGCTTGCTAATAGATAACCCCTTATGTTTTTTCTTCTAGAAGATTTTAGTTTTAGGTATCACATTGGGTTTATGATCTATTTTGTGTTAGTTTTTAAATTTGTTTTTTTAAACTGATACATAAAAACGTAAAAATTGCATAGATCTATGTGACACTGTGTGACATTGAAATAGTTTTTGTATAGGGTAAGAAACATGAATTGAAGTGCATTTTTTTGTATATGGATTATTATTCCAGCACCAGTCATTGAAAGAAGTATCCTTTCTCCCCTGAACTGCCTCTTTTCACATTTGTTAAAAATCAATTCACCATGTATGTGTGGGTCTATTTCTTGACTCTCTTCGGTTCAACTTGTCTATACATGTATTTCTTCTCCACCATGTCTTCATTACTGTAGATTTATAGTTAAGTGTTGAAATCAGGTGCAATAGTGGGGCTCTTCAAACTTTGTTGTTCAAAATGACTCCAGCTATGCTAGTTCATTTGCTTTCACATATAAAGTTTAGAATTAGCTTATCGATTTCTACAAAAAATTCTGTAGAGGTTTTGATAGAATTGGAAATGAATAGATATAAAAGACTGGAGTGGATGGACACCTTAATAAACCTGAGCCTTACAAATTCATGAAAAACAGTATCTCTTTCCATTTTTTTTAGCCCTTTTTTTTTTCTCATATCAAGATTTATGGTTTTCAGTATATAGTTCTTGCCCATATTTTATTAGATTTGTATTAAGAACTTTGAGGACTTTCAAAGGAGGGGCTATTTAAATTTTACTTAATCTTCAAATATTTCTTAAATACAATACAATACAATACAATCAATTTTTGTATGTTGACCTTGTATTCTGTGACTGCCCATTCATTTTCTCCCCAGCTCCTGGCAAAATTTCCTAAATCTAAGAATTTGACTACTCTAAGTTCCTCATATAAGTGGAACTATACATCATTTGTCTTTTTGTGACTGGCTTATTTCATTTAACATAATGTGAAGTTCATTCATGTTGTAATATGGGACAGAATTTCCTTCCTTTTTAAGTTTGAATAATATGGTCATTCTAAGTTTAATTTTTTTTTGAGGAATCACCACACCGTTTTCCACAATGGCTGCATTATTTTACATTCCTACCAGAGATGCATAAGGACTCCAATTTCTCCACATCCTCACCAACACCTGCCATTTTCTGTTTTTTTTTTCTTTTGTTTGTTTTGGTAGCTTTTGATAATACCTACTCTCATGAGTGTGAAGTGGTATCCTACTGTGGTTTTGACTTGCATTTCCCTAATTATTGATTTTGAGCATCTTTTCATGTGCTTGTTGGACATGTGTATGTTTCCTTTGGAGAAATATCTATTCAAGTTCTTTATCCATTTGATAATTGGGTTTTCCTTTTGTTGTTGTTGTTGTTGAGCTGAATGGATACAGATTTTGGTTTATTGGCTTTCATCTATTATTTTTATTTTCTTAATTTCATTGATTCATACTTCATCTTTATTATTTCTTTCTTTCTGCTGCACTGAGTTGAACTTACAATGCTTTTCCTACTTAAAGGGAAAGCTTCAATCACTTATCTAAGACTTTTTTCTTATTTTAGTATAAGCACTCAATGCTATAAATTTTCTTCTGTGCACTATACCCACTCAAATTTTGATGTTTATTTGCATTTTCATTCCTTTAAAAATATTTATCTGTTTTTATGGCCCAGTATATGATCTATCGTGGTGAATGTTTTATATGTATTTTATAAGGACAGGATAGGATCAGATAGGATAGGATTCAGTTAGGTCAATTAAGTCCATTAGGTCTCTTATAGCCTCACTGATTGTCTACCTACTTGTTCCATTGATGACTGAGGCAGAATTGAAATCTCCCAACTGTCATTGTGGCTCTATTTCTCCTTTCAGTTTTATCAAGTTTTGCTTTATGTGTTTTGAAGTTCTGTTTTTAGATGCATGTACATTTAAGAATGTTTCTTTCTAGTAAATTGACTCATATTATTGTATACCACTCTTTTTTTCCTGCAATTTCTTGTTCTGAAATTGACTTCATCTGATAATAATGTAACCACTGCAACTTTTTTTTTTAAATTAGTGTTTTCATGATACATCTTTTCCATCATTTTACAACTTAGTTTTGTCCTTATATTTAGGGTGAGTTTGTTGTAGATGAAATAAAGTTAGGTCTTGCTTTTTTATGCAACATGAGTCTCTTGTCTTTTAAGTTTAAGCTGTTTACAGTTAATGTAATTCTTGACATGGTTGGCTTAAACGCTCCATCTTTCTGGTTGTTTTCTTCTTGGGTTTGCTTTCCAAAGAAAATTAAAGGCAGTGCTCCTGTTATAAGCACGTTAGTAATTTTTAACAAATGAAACTGCTATTAAGAGCACAAGATTTGGGCCCACTGAATGATTATCACAAGAAACATGTTACCATATAGTTAAGTCAAGGGCTAGTAAATCTTTTCAGAGACTGAGAGAAGACAATAAGGAGTTTAAAGACTGGAGCTCTGAGTTCTGTTCCTTGCTAGTGCAGATTTGGAGAAGTTTTCTAGTATCCTAGACTCAAGTTAAATAGACAAAGTAATGCCTTGTCTAAGTATTTAGAAGGGCTATTTCCAAATCCTGTGTAGAGTTGGGAGAAACATCTCTCCATTTGAGGAAAGTGCCCCAGAGTAACTGGAATTTCTGAATGTGTTTCGAGGAGAAAAAGAAGACATTTAACAGTCACAGTAAGCTTGGGAACATTTATGTAGTCAGGGAGATCAGAATACATGCTCAAATCAGTGATTCTTGCAAGAATGCAAATGAGGAACAACAGGGCTTTGAATAATGCACAAAGTTGGAGAGAAGAGAGTTTTATTAAGTGGGGCTTGAAGATCAGCTGCATATAGAGAATAAAGAGGGACAGGTCTAGGATCATTTTCAAGTTTCAGTTTTGGGACACTGGGTGGATGATGGTTCCTTTCATGAGATTTGCAATACAGAAGGACAAGCTGGAAAGGATGGTTCACCAATGGGACATAATATCTTTTAAATTAACGGCAGGTGATGTTACAATGTCTGTGGCAAATCAAGGTGAAGAGGCTAGTAGGTAGCTTGATCTGCATATTGGAGCTTGGGAGTGGTGTATGCTAAAGATTGGAAGTCACGGCATATAGGTGGAGGTTGGGCCATAGATAAGGGTGAGTGACTACACTGAGCACTGGGCTGAGGATGGAACCCTGGGATGGTAGCAGGGATGCTTTTACTTGTTAAAAGCATCACCAATAAAAACAGTATAAATGGATATCATCTCACCTAGTTCAAAAATCAAAGGCTTTGTCAGGCATGGTGGTGCTCACCTTTAATCCCATCTTTGGGAGACTCAAGTTAGGAGGATTTTCAGTTCAAGGTAGCCTCAGCAACTTAGGCCCTGTCTCAAAATGAAAAAGGACTGGGGGAGGTAGGTTGTAGCTCCACAGTAAAGCACACTTGGGTTCAATCCCCAGCACCAGAGTAGGGGCCTGGGGGAAGGAAAGAAAGAAAACAGAAACTTGTGACTAGCTAATTCGGTGCCGCTAAAATGAAAGGGCCTGGATTTGTTCCATTTCTCTCATCTACTTTCCTCTATATTTTGACTTTTAAGGCAGAATTCCTTGATAGTTCTAAGATGGCTGCTTTTCTAAAGGAAGGAAAGAAAAGGACATATGTATGCATCTTTTAAGAAGAAAAGCCTTTTCCAAAAACCCCCCAACAGGCATGAAGTCCTGCTTGTTGGTGACATGTGGTCAGGTCACATGACCCTCCTCAACCAATAAACTATCAGAGGCAAAAGGGTGGAGTTATCATGGTGGTACATTAACTGTCACCAGCACTCTATGGCTGTAGAAAGGTACAGCCTACCAGAAGCACATGGAAGCAGGTATACTAGAGCAAAATGAAAGAAGCCAGGAAGCAACTGTTGAATAGAAGCCAGCAAAGTTCCTCCTCCCTGGGCCATAAAAGACAAGCAGAGAAAGGGATGCCTAGAGTATTCTGAAGCCACTAACCTTACAAGCCACAGAAGCCAAAGAAGAGATCTGGAAAGAGAGCATGATTGTGGATTATTATTTTATTTTTTAAAAAAAGCTTGGCTGGAGAGGAAGCTTAGTGTTAGAGAGCTTGCCTAGAATGGGCAAGACCCTAGGTTCCATTCCCTAGCACTGCAAACAACAAAAAAAAAACAATAAAGAATTTGACTAGCAAGACTGGAATAAGGTCTGTAGTTAATACTCATTCCAACGTCAATGCTATTACACCAGCACTTTCTCAAGCCCTGCCTCACATATGACCTGCCTCTTGTCCTAAGTGTCCAGTGAATGAAAATCCCCTCTTACAACCTTGGGGGCCAGGGTCCACCCAAACTCATCCTCTCCTGCATGTTCAAGTTCTCCTTTTCTGCTGGCCCTTTCCCCTTGACCCACATTAGCTCAGATTGCTACAAGTTGGCAAAGCTGTCCCCAGCTGAAACCCTGACCTCTCTCCTTGGTGACCCATTCACACTCTACGCCCACACCTCAAATTCATTTCTCACTGTTTACTGCAGTCAACTACAACTCTAGAAAAAACTTCTGCCAAAATCACCAACAACCTGTTAGTGCTAAACCCAGGGGATAAGCATTAACATGTTTACTGTCTCTACAGCACTGTATGCCAGAGAGCCTTAGGGGCTTAGGACCCCTGAAATAGCCCTCAGTTCCTAGCTAGCTCACAGTAAGACTATTTCATAAGCATAGTGAAGCACAGTGGTCAGAAATGTGGTCTCTACAGCCAGATGGTGTAGGTTTGAATCTTGACCACTTGACTGTGTTATAATCTTTTGAGAACTGACTTCCTCATCTGAGAAATGGGGATATTAATGGTACTTGCTACCTGCCTGGTGGTTGTGAGGATTGAATTAGCCTCTAAACTTTCTGTAGTAATGCCCAACACACAGCAAACACCCAAGAAACTAGCTATTGCTATCACTGGTGTAACTTTAAAAATCACTTTAAGGTAATTTTAGATCCATATAAAAATTGCAAAAACAGAGAGATGCCATGTTCCCTTTCCTATCTCTCTAATATACTACTAGAGTGCAATGATCAAAATCAGGAAATACACATTTGTGCAGGGCTATGAATTGAACTCAAACCTTATTCTGTTTCACAATTTTCTGAGTAAAGGGCATTTTGGGATTGAGATAATCAAGGGGCTGAGGGACCTGGGGAGATACATGGGCTTAACTAGCAGACCTGAATGTAAAACAAATGGTACCTGAAGACTGTAGGAGTCTAGCACCAGTCTTTTCTCAGGAGAGCTTCAGGAAAGGGCCTACTGGGGTAGCATCCCTATTCCTGTCTTTTAATATGCCCCCCCCCCCAACAAATCAGGGAATGAAATCAAAGGCACTTAACTACTGAGTCACATCCCAAGTCCTTTTTTTTTTTTGGTGCTGGGGATCGAACCCAGGACTTTGTGCATGGAGGCAAGCATTCTATCAAATGAGGTATATCCCCAGCTCTCCTGGCCCTTTTAATTTTGACACAGGGAGTTGCTTAGGGCCTAAGTTGCGGAGGCTGGCCTTGAACTTGCAATCCTCCTGCCTCAGACTCCCAAAGCACTGGGATTACAGGTGTGTGCTACCACCTTGAGGGCTAATGAAGGCCATTCTTTTGTGATACAATGAAATGTACATTTTAATTACAAGCATTTTTGGAACCGTACTTGAACTAACCCCAGAAAGTTTTGCTATTTTTAAAAGAAATTAATCTCATAAGACTTTAAAGATTATTTTGTCTTCTCATCCAAGATTTAAACACCCTGACCCTCCATGGTCAATAGCAGTTAGTGATGAAGTTCCCACTGTTCTAGGAGCTATCACTGGGCCATAGTGTGCTGTGGGAAATGTCCCACCTCACTAGGCATGCACAGAGGGTACTTTTTGTCAATAGCAGATAGATTTGGGCTGGGTTACCCTCTTCCCAGTTTGTCTATACAGGGTTATAATTTGCACCTATGGGTCCACAGATGGATCAAGTCCATCAGCTTGCCCTAACTAAAAACACCAAGGCAGAATTGTAGAATCCTTTCAATGATACTTGTTGAGATACTGGAATGAAATATGCTTTAGATTTTGTGTGTGTGCAGACAGTTGAGCTGCATTTCTAGAAATTGTTTCTTTATCCTGAAAACAGGTTTAATCATTTATAAGGGGGAAACCAAGTGTTTAAGAAATTATAACTGATAGAGCAGTACATGTTTTACTATGTACATTCTTTTTCCAAATGTTCCCTCTAGTTCCAAATTAACAGATTTTGAGCATACCATCCCTTTCATCTGTTTTGTCACTGGTTGGTAGTCTGCTCATTCTAAAGGTTAACAAGGAATGCTCCCCAACCTTTCCACTGGCCATAACTTCTCACTCCTCTGTGTATCCTCAAGTCTTTGTGAATAATGAATAATGGAAGCTCTGCCTTGTATTATTCCAGTTGTGGATCTGTATCTTGCACTTGATGATCTCCTTAAGGGCACCCAAGCTCAAGCTCAGTGAGCCCTGGATAGCACAACTGCACAGTAAATTTCAACTCTGTTGACTACAGTGTGCAGTAGATCATATTGTGACTCCCCCCCTCCCCCCAGTTCTGGGGTATAGAACCCAGGGCTTGTGCATGCTAAGTACTGGCTCTACTACTGAGCTACACCCCCAACCTTTGACCCACTTTTCACTGCAGCTTGCAGGCCTAATTTATAAATTCTAGACCACAAATAATACAGAAGATAAGAGCTTTTGCTGGGCATGGTGGTACATGCCTGTAATGCAGCAGTTGCAAAGGCTGAGGCAAGAGGATCACAAATTCAAAGCCAGCCTCAGCAACTTAGTGAGGCCATAAGCAACTAAGTGAGGCCATAAGCAACTTAGTGAGATACTGACTTAAAATATAAAAAGGGCTGGGGATGTGACTCAGTGGTTAAGCGCCTCTGGATTTAATCCCTTGTGCCAAAACAAAAACAAAAAAGCAAAACAACAACAAAAAAAATCTTTCTTGCTGGGAATATAAGTCACTTGTGAAAAATTTAAAGTAATTAGTTTTTGGTAGCCTGTTTTACAGCTAGACACAAGTAAGACTAACCTCATTTTCTGTGTCATCAACAAATATGCAATTTCTTAAATAGAGCTGCCTGTCAACTTAAAACAGCATTTCTGAGATCCAGAAGGTGTAAAAGAGGAAGAGATAGGATGAGCACATAGAGATAAACCTGTCAATTCCCTTCTGCTTTATAAGAAATTCACAAATGTCCATGTAAAAGTCCAACTCCAACTCTGTTTAATGTCTAGTTCACAGATCATAAATATGACTTTGTGGCTCTAGCAGTCTACAGATCTTGTGGTGTTAGGTGACTCTTAATTGTACTTTCTTTCCTTTTCTTTTTTTTTTTTTTAAATATTTATTTTTTAGTTTTCGGCGGACACAACATCTTTGTATGTGGTGCTGAGGATCGAACCCGGGCCGCACGCATGCCAGGCGAGCGTGCTACCACTTGAGCCACATCCCCAGCCCCACTTTCTTTCCTTTTCACCTGCATGGATGACTGAACATTTATTTTCTGCCTGGCTTTATTTTATTTCAGAGAAATATTTCTGTTGAGAATCAAATGAGACACCAAGGCAATGAGCTATAAAAATGCAAGATACCCTTTCTAAAAAATTTTTTAATATATATTTTTACTTGTTGATGGACCTTTATTTTGTTCATTTACTTATATGCATTGCTGAGAACTGAACCCAGTACCTCACTTGTGCTAGGCAAATGCGTATCTACCACTTGAGCCACAACCGCAGCCTGCAAGATATCCTTTTTAAAAGGATAGTTAAAAATCAAGACACTAAAAAGGTTCACACATACATTGCTGGTGCGATTGCAAATTGGTGCAACCACTCTGGAAAGCAGTATGGAGACTCCTCTGAAAACTTGGAATGGAATTGCCCTTTGACCCAGTTATCCTACTTGTTGGTATATACCCAGAGAACTTAAAATCAACATACCACAGTGATGTAACCACATCAATGTTTATAGCAGCTCAATTCACAATAGCTAAGCTATAGAACCAACCTAGGTGCCCTTCAACAGATGAATGAATAAAGAAAATGGGGTATACACACACAATGTAATATTACTCAGCTATAAAGAATGAAATTGTGGCATGTGCCGGTAAATGGATGAAACTGCAGACTATCATGCTAAATAAGCCAATCCCCCCAAAGCAAAGACCAAATGTTCTCTCTGATATGCAGATGCTAACACTCAATAAGGTGGGGGAGGGAAGAATAGAAGTTCATTGGATTAGACAAAGGGAAGTGAAGGGAAGGGAGCAGAGATGGTTAGGAAAGACGAGTTGGACATAACTTTCCTATGTTCATATATGAATATACCACCAGTGCAACTCCATATCATGTACAACCACAAGAATGGGAACTTAATCAGAATAAGTTTTACTCCATGTATGGAGTAATGTCAAAATAGACTCTACTGTCATATATATCTAAATAGAATAGAAAAAAAAATCAAGAGACTAAACTAAATGTCAACTTATCACATGATGGATGTCCTGTTGATCCATCATGTAGGGAAGACAGGCCACTAACTAGTCATGAGAACCACTGTCAAAATGGATTTTGAATAACCAGCCCCTAAAACACTATGGAGGATAATAATTCAGAAAACTTAAAAAGTCCTAGTCTTATTGTTACAAAACTGAGAAACTCATTAAAGAAAAAAACCCAAAGCCAACCAAGAACAGAAATTTAATCAAAATTAAAAGCTACAAAACACACTGACACTTTTTGCAAAGTCCTGCTTTAAACATCAAAACTTTTAGCTGGGGTGTAGAGTGGGTGATTAGCAAGTATAAGGCCCTATGTTCCACCCCCAACATAAAAAAAAAAAAAAAAAAACCAGAGTTAACAGGCACAGATGCAGCAACAAAGATTGAGCAGTAAATATAAAATAGATGCTAAATTACTGAAGTAGCCTCAAATTCCCATGGAAATAAAACTTTTTCCTAAACCTTCTTTAAAGGGTATGTTTCCTGAGGCCACTCCTGCTAAGTGCCAGGAAGACAGGCACAGTGAGGTATTTTTAAACAGAGGGATTCAATACAGGGAACTAGTTGCACAAGTGTCAAAATGCTAGGCTGACAAAAAGGGAATGCCAAGGTGACACAGCAATTAGTAACTGAAGGCAGCAGTTACTACCCCCAGGGCTCAGGGAACAAAATGAAGAGGTACTGTCAAACTTTGGAGCTCAAAGGACTCTTGTGAAACTGCATTTCTGGAGAGGGGGGCTCAGACTGAGGGGGCAGGGTCAAGGGGTACAGTACACTAAGAAGGGGACACTAAGGAGGTGCTAGGATGGCCCAGTGGGTGAGATAGTGAGGAGCCCAGATGCTCAGCAAGAATGGAGTTGGGGGTTCCACAAGAAGCTAGATTCTAGGGCCAAAATGGCAAGCAAGTCTCTTCTTCCCTCCCAAATTTCTGGAGTTTCTTCCACCAGCAGATTTTAACCAGGAGAACAAGAGGGCTTTGCAAACATGGTCAATGTCACAGCCCCAACGTCACGAGGCTTGGAGGTGAGATAATAAATAACTGGCACGATCAATGATCAAAGTTGTTGATGATAAAGGTACATACATTAAAAAAAATTTTCTTGAGGACACTACACACATACACACACACACTTATTTAAGTGTATGATTCAGTGGCATTAGTCTATTCACACTGTTGTGCTACCATCACAACCATCCATCTCCCAAAATTTTTTCATCTTTCCCAACTGAAACTGTGCACCCATCAGACACCACTTGCAGCCTTTCCCTCCCTGCAATCGCTGGCAATCATTATTCTTCCTGTCTCTATGAATAGTACTACTCTATACACCTTTCAAAAGTGGAATCACATGGTATTTGCTTTTCTGATATTGGCTTATTTCACTTCACATGTCTTTAAGGTTCAGTATAAATCACATTTCATGTATCCATTACTCTTTCGATGGACACATGAGTTATTCCTTCCTTTTGGCTACTGTGAATAATGTTGTGGACCTTGGTACAAATGTCTGTTTGAGACCTGATGAGTTCCTTCCGAGTACACACCCTAGAGGCTGAGTTGCTAGATCATATATAGTTAACACATTTAACCTTCAAGACTGTTTTCCACAGTGGAGGATGCCACACTTTTCTCATTTAAAATTTTAAAAAATATGTGGAGTTTGTGAAGAAAATTATCATATAATATGCTTTAAAATTAAATTATAAAGAAATGTGGCAACTCAACTGTCATTCATAAATACAAAATTTTATTTGCACTTCATTAGTGTAGAAAGACCACAATGCTTCTCATACCACAACACTCAGGACACGCCAAGTTATTCAAATACATACTTACTTATTTACCTTGACTAAACACAACAGTGCAGTTTAATAAAAGATATACCAAAGATAGAGTTCACAAATTCATTATCAGACAAAGAAAAAAAAATTGAAAAAAACCAACCAACAAACAAACAAACAAAAAACCAACAAATATTGAATACAGTCTATGCTTAATAGGAATAGGCTTCACCATAAAGGGGAAAAGTTTCATCATTACAAAGATACAGGATGTTTAGGCTAATACATGTATGTTCTTTGATATAATAAAATGAATCTCTTTAAAATTCCTTTAAACAGGATTTGTTTAGGACAGCAGCGTTGTTTTAAAATCTTTTTTTTCTATAGTTTCAAAACACTTCTTTATTGAATTTTTGTCTTTCTTAAAAGCATAGGATACATCTATCAGGAAACCATGAGAGATTCTGTGGCCTCAGGACCAAGTCAAATCCAACCCTCTAGCTAGGAATATCCTATCATTACAGAACATTAATAAATAACCTTCAACAACAGCTATGAGTGGAGCTTTGCTTTGTGGCAGAAACACTCCAAAGATGCTACAGCTGGGGAAATGTCTTGTAAATAAAGAAAAAAGCACTTAACGTAGCTTTTTTTTTTTTCCTCAAAAAGTCTTTAGTTTTACAAATTTTCTTTAAAACAGTAAGCAAAGCACCACATTCTCTCTTCTTATCAGAATATCTTCTGTCCTCATAGTATAATTAACAAGGACAATTATATTATTTAAGAAACATTATACTTTTCTTCTCTCCCATTCTTCATATTAGAAGTACTATGTTTCCCAGTGTATGTACACTAGACACTGGGGCTATGAATGAAATATAATTTGGAGGGAAATATGTAATTTATAACCCAAACTTACCCAGGATTGCATATTTGCATATTTACAAGTTAGTGTATAGCTCTGACTTGGAATACAAAGTGCGAAAGGAAATTGTCAAAATGATTGTAGTGCAGAATAGAATGTTTTTTCCCCTTTTCAGGAATCATTTCCACCTTGTTTCAAAGTAGCAAATCAACAACATCGGACATGCGGTCTTGGTGGAGGCAATTCTGGCGGGATTTCAGGTTCTGGTTGTAATGAGAGAATGCTATTGGACAACTCATTCCTTAAAATATCCAGAGGCATCTAAAGGGTAATGAGAAACACAAATACATTTTAACCTTATAATAGGTAAATGTTTTAAAAATTGTATAATTATATTTTTTAAAAAGTGTTTTATAAACTCTCTGAAAGGAGCCATAGGTGCAGATCTATGGTAGAGTACTTGCCTAGCAAATGTGAGGTCCTGGGTTTGATTCCTAGCACTACAAAAATAAGTAAGTAATAAAAATAAAAAATAAAACTGTAGTATAAAGCTCTATGATCATCAAAGGTCAATTAGACAAACAAAATGAAAACCTAGTTCAGGGCACTCCAAGTCACAATACGAACACTGCCCAGTTTATTTCATACCACATGGCGGGAGAGACCTGCAACCTCAACACTTACTTTCACAGAACCCAATATGATGAAAACTTACATTTTTTAAAAATAAATAAAATAAATGGTCTGCATTCAAAAAGTTACATGCTTACTAAAGAAAGTAATAGCCTCTGTTGGCAATTACATAAAAATCACTGTATAAGAAATTTCTGAATTTTTGAACTGAAAAATTATAATTGTTGGTATCTACAGATAAATTGAAACTTGAACTGAAAATATTTGAAAAAAAAATTGCACCTGTAATGAATATGCAGATTTTTTTTTCCTTTTCATTGTTCCCTAAATAGTACAAACTAATTTACTGGGGTTTATTTTGGTCCTCATTGGTAAATTTCAGAATTATTTAAAAAAGCATACTCAGCAATAATTTTACTCTCTATCAGATACATCATCCATAGCAATAATTTTGGAAGATTTTTATCTAGAAGAAAAATCTGTTGAAGATAAATGCTGAATATGTGAAGTTTCTCATGAAAACCTTGCATAGCACTAACAATGAATTAAGAATCATAATGATCTGAGATGATTTAAAGTATATGAGAGGCTATATGTATGTTCTATGCAAATACTACGCTGTTTTATATAAAGGACTTGAATATCCATTGAGTTTGGTATCCTCTGGGACCCTAAAACCAAACCCTAGTAGATGCCAAGGTGTAAACTGTATGAATAGATTTAAATACTTACTAAAAACCTTTAAATACAAGTCTACAAATGCCTGAAAAAAATACGGCTGCTCAATAAAGCTGTCAAACATTATTTCCTTGCAACCCAGCATTACCAAAAGGCCTCCTATAGGAAGTGGGGCGCCAAGAGAAAACAAGTGCCCGAGGCTCTCCTCAGCAAGGAAGTCTGTTCTAGGTCTCTACCGTCAATATGGAACTTAATTCTTATAGAAAAACAAGAAAAAAGAAAAGCAAGTGTCAAGCAATCATGGTACTTAATTCATTCACTTGCAGTGCTGGGGATGGCACTCAGGGCTTTGTGCATGCTAAGCAAGTCCTCTTATCACTGAGCTATACCACCCTCCCAGCCCCACATTCTTTATCTTATTTTTATTCACTTTTACAGTGCTAGGGAAGGCCTAGCACTGGGTCTCATGCAGGCAAGACAAGTTCTCATCTACTGAGCTGCAGTCAGTCCTTCCTCCTCTTGGCATAATTATTCTGCCTTGTATAAGTCATTTCAAAGATAAGCAAAAATATTGTTCATCAATCCTAAGGACACCAAAAACTCCTGGATGGGAAACAGCTACACAGCAAGCTGTCTGTGCTGGTTCCTTCAGGAACCAGCACAGACAACTACTGTACTTTTGTTTCTAAATAAAACAATTTTCAGCAAATTAATAGCAATAAAGGAAACAACAGGTTTTAGATGAAAAAATTAATAGCAATAAAGGAAACAACAGGTTTTAGATGTCATATTCCTTTTTACCTTTTTCAGAATATCATCAACAAGTTTCAGAAATATCTCGTCCACATTGAAGTTGTCCTTGGCACTTGCTTCACAGAACCGCATCCCAGTTATCTGCTGTGCAAACTGAGAAGACACACGTAATCTGTTTTCTCTGTGTGAAGTACAACATGGACCAGTGTTTGTGCATTAGGCCCAGCTTCTGATGGGCAGTCATAGCCTTTGGGCTTCAGCTTTAAGGGAAGCAGGGACTCAAGGTCTGTAAAGACCCATTTATGCTCAAATGTTAAGATCACAAGTGCAGCAAATTCCTACATTATAACACACACACACACACACACACACACACACCCCAAACCCAAAATCCCTGGGATGATATTAGGACATTTAAGTTGAATTATATGCCTAAGGTTCTAAAAATATAATGTATCTGGTATTTAAAATGAGAATATCATTTCTTCTCCATGATTGAATCCCTAGCAAAAGTTAAAGAAGTTAAATACAAAAAAGTTAAATACACTAGAGTAATAAGAAAATCATGAAAGCAATTTTATAACATAAAAACGTTTTTTTTTCTGAAAAAAATGTCAGTTTAGGTAATAATGCAAGTACATAATAACATGCTTTATTTTCTCCTCCACTTCAAAATGAATTTAAAGGAGTGGATACAAGAAAAAAAGCAAACAAATGAGAAGGATGTGATTCAGTGACCACTACTTGATAATTATTTTGTAATTTAAAAGAATATGCAATTTATGAAAAAACAGTAAGATGCAGAATGCGGGAACCATGGCTTTCACCATTTTCTTACCTTTTCACCTTGTTGTCTGGTGATTTCTCTGTCCGATTCACAGTCCAATTTATTTCCAACTAAGAGAAGTTCAGCGTCTTCTGAAGCATACTGTGGAATTTCAAAGGTGGGTACTATCATACACTAACAAAGCGAGGGTAAACTGGCACAGTATTTGTCACTCATTTACTTCTGTGCTCATTTCCTTCCATTGTTTATTAGCACCTCCTGAGCCCTAGGCAGGCCTGGTAATGGACAGAGCTCACAGAATTTTAGAAAGTACTTTGATGACAGGCTTCCAAACCACCATGCTGTTGGCCTTTGACCTAACATTTCCCAAGACTCTGTCTTAGGAAATGATTGGAAAAATTGGCCACACTTAAAATGGTCATCAACTGAAAAAGACCTAGAGTTCAACAAGATGGTTTAAGAATGAAACAAAACACAGTCGTTCAAGCAAAAACAAAACCCTATGCGGGCTGGGGATGTGGCTCAAGCGGTAGCGCGCTAGCCTGGCATGTGTGTGGCCAGGGTTCGATCCTCAGCACCACATACAAACAAAGATGTTGTGTCTGCCGAAATTAATTAATTTAATCATTAATTCATAATCAGAAAAAGTCAAGACACATTTGTAAAATTTCTAAAATATTTAGGCCCAACAAATTTCTCTCTTTAAAAAGGTTAAAATACTGAGTAACTCATTTAAATTTTGTGTATTCCTAAAATTATTTGAACAGACTACATCAAAAGACATCTGAATTGTGTTGCCTTGGCAAGTTGCTTGGCCAAGTAAAGGTATCAGTACTTAGCACATAGTGAGCACCCAAGGAATGACAGCTCTTGTACAATGCTAAAGTGCAAAACTTCTGAACCAAAGAGACGTGAGCATCGGAGCTCAAGTTCTTGGTAGATTCACACCTCCAGTACCTAAAAGGGCCCTTAGGATTTAAGGCATTTCTTCCTTTATATTTCTTTTTTATATTTTTTGGCTGTACTGGGGATTGAATCCAGGGCTTTGTGCATGCTTAGCTAGGTAAGTGCTCTATTACTGAGCTCCATCCCCAGGCCTTTTGAATTTGAGATAAGGTCTCACCAAGTTGCCCAGACTGGCCTCAAGCTTGCAATCCTCTTGCTTTATCCCATGAATGGCCATGAAGTTTCCTTATGCACATGCGGACCATTGCCTTAAATCACTCTGCTGCTTTATCTCCCAAATATCCCCAAACCATATCCCCAAGAAGGCAAATTAAGCCTAGGGTCTGCTCCTTCAGGCTTAGTCTTTTGCAAAACTTGTTTTAGTGATCAGCATACTGTGTGGCTGACAAAATGGGCTGGTTGGGTATTACTTGGGTATAAGGAGAACTCAGTCTCCAGTGACCAAGGTCAAGTGTGGAATGAGCTGAGGGCAGGCACCCCACCTAGGTCTGCTTTATGTTTTTAAGTCTAGTTCTTTAACACATTTCAAAGAGGTACACACTGAAAGCTAGAAACGAACATTCTTCAACATCATCAATAAAACTATAGACAAAATACAACTGGGTTTCAATATAATTTGTACATAAAATCTGAATTTGTAATAGGTGTGCTAGTGACATAAAGGAATTAAAAACATCAAATTATTGCTTAAGGGGAAGAAAACCCTCAAATTGTGGTCAGTTCCATACTAACACATCTTAACCCAAACTGCTCTTTTTTCTAAATGTGCATTTGGGGTACACATCTCCCAGAGAAAATGTGATTTACATCAATTATGCAGACACAGGTCTTCTGTATATAGTCAATCATGAATCAAAGGAAAAAAAATCTCTTGATCAAAAAGAGAATCCAAAAGATATCTACAATCCCAAGGGCAGATGTCCAGCTGAGGCCCCAGGACAGCCCACAGGCACCATGAACAAGGCCATCTCCTCAAGTGCAGGAAATGAGCATCTAACTAGCCTTTCTGCAGAAACATGTATCCAATGCCATGGAAACAACTGTGGACAATAGATTGAGCATGTTTGGGCTTTAAAATCAGAGTCCAGTGTACCAAATGAAAATCCTAGTTTTATTATTTATCAGCTGATTCTGGATAATTTAGATCTTCACTGATTCATCTATCACATAGTACTAAATACCTACCTGAAGGTTATGATATGAATCAAATGATGTTTATTTTGCAAAATCATGCTCCCTCCTTGTGTTTCCAGCTTCTTCCTTTCACAATTGATACCCACAAACAGAATTCACATTGGACAGAAAAATACAACATATACCTTATCAATCATCTTCATCCATTTTGGCAAATCATCAAACGTCTCCTTCTTAGTGATATCATATACTAATATGATCCCCTTGGCACTTCTGTAATAAGCTGAGGTAATGCTGTTGAATCTCTCCTGACCTGCTGTGTCCCTAGGAAACAGCAGCAAAAATCAGTTCCCAAACAACAGTGAAAGCAAGCAAATCCACATTCCAGCACAAATATGGATTCTGTTCCTGTTTATTTATGAGGAAACATGAGAAACATGCCTATCTCCCCACCCCCCCAGTCAGCAGGAAAAATTCAGGCTGACTTAACTATATGAGATACAAGGTATCTTTGCATATGCATTAACTAAATCGGATGCATGGAGCTGGATTATGAAGCAAGATCAACAAACTATGTAGAATAACCTTCTTTGAAAAGTCAGAGAATCAGCCACAGGAATGTTATATATCACAATCAAAATATGTGATCATTTATTTTTTTCAAAGTGAAACATAGGAAATGAGCTTTTTAAATATGGAATTTACAAAGCAATTTCCAATAATTCATCATTCCCCATTTAAGATCATGCCCTAATTTCTATCTTTTTGTGTCTGACTTTGAATAGTTGAGGTGGAAAAGCATGTTCCTTTAAGGAACTATTCCATATTCCCAAAATATTTGGGGTGAGAAAGTCTTTATTTTCTATTTCTCTCAAAAGCATCTTTACTTATTTCCTTTGAACACTAAATATGTTATCATGTATGGTCAAAGGATTGGGTTAAAGAAATGCTTCCATTCAACAATTATTTGTTGCATCATAAAAACTCCACAAAATTAAATTTAAATTTCAAAAAATTAAATTATTAAATTTCAAAAAATTTAATAACAAGGTAAAGCACTAATTATGCCTCTGTCATTCTGTGAAGATAGAGAATCTTAATATTTGTGTTCTTTATCTCCATGAACTTGAATTTTCACAGAAATGATAAAAAGCTGATTTATATAAATATGCAGTTTACTGATGCAGCTAAATTATCATTCACTACAGCCAGCAATTTCCAAATTGAAACCTCCTGCAATTCTGTTTTCCCAGTTTGGTATATAACAATGCTTAAACAATGCATGTAAGTGATACAGTTACTAATTTACAGGGCAAAAAATCAATTTTAGCTATAAAATGTTCTACTTCTTATAAGCAGAGAATTAACTGATGCAAACCTAAGAACACCAGTTGAAGCAAAATTTCCCAGCAGTGAAGATTGGGCTGATAGGATGAAGCATTTTAATCCTATGTAGGAGACTATTTTATGGCTTTGATCCATTTAAACAATGACTCCAAGTTCACTGTGAATAATTTCCAAGAGAGTATTTGAATATAAATTCATGAAACTATATCCTAGTCAATACATTTTAGCAACACTTACATTCAAGTTCTTATGTACACTCATGTAGAAATACTTCTCTAAAGATTAGAAAAAAACGGCTCTTTTTTGACCATAGATAATCAAGGAACTGAAAAATGTGGCAATGACAAAATGTGACATAGAACTGTGACAAACACAATGGCAGCTTTGGGTACTTAAACCTTTAGGGCCCTCTCTATAGTGCATATTTTATAAGATGGGCTATAAACAAAAATGAACAAGAAAAAAATGCATTTGTTCTAACAAGCCCCTCTGAAAACTGATAGGTGATATGACTGTGGTGGTCCCGTGTCCCCTTGAACTGTTTCTGCCTCTAGTGACTGCTTCCATGCCCTCAACTAATGACAGTGAAACACAACCACACAACTGCACCAAACACGTTACAACAGCGTAAGGATTGCTCTTTTCTCCAAAATAAGCCATGTATACAGGTCAAGCATCCCTGAGCCAAAACTTCAAGCTTAAAATTCCATATCTGACCTCAAGTGACAAATAGTAGTCAAAATGTAGGCATACTAAAAATAGTGTTTAAAATTACCTCCAGGCTATTATGGTTAAGGTGTATATGAAACATAAATAAATTTCATGTTTAGAACTTGCATCCCACCTCCAAAGCATCTTATTATATTTATGCAAATGTTACGAAGTCCAAAACATTCCTGGTCCCAAGCATTTTGAATAAGAGACAATCAATCCATATTTTAAATAAGTAAAAAAATGATAACCATGATTCCAATATCTCCTTTTAATCTATTGCACAGCAAAAAAAGAAGAGAAAGATTTTTTCCCCCTTTGTTCTTTTTTGCAGTGCCAGAACCTTGCACATGCTAGGTAAATTCTCTACACCAAACTACACCCTAGCAGGTTTCTTTCATCTTTTAAATAAAACATTTCAGAAGATTAACAAAGTGGTTGGAATATTGTGGACATATGATTCACTGTTGAAAACCCCTTCAGGAAAAGACAAGTCCTACTTCCTAATTGAATCACTGGAATATTCCATGTAGAAAACTTGAAAATCAACCTTTCAATAAATCCAATGCATCATCTCATTGTCCCTCCATCCATTATTCTTTACCAATGTCATATTGACAGTTGATAAAGCTTGAGGAGTGAAGAGTCAAGAGGGAAGCAAGAGAGTTGTTTTTGAGAATGTTTTACATTCAAGGGAAAAGCAGTCTGAGTGCACCATGTGGTCCTGGAACCCCACCATCACTCTCTTCTCTTTGGACTCGAATTCCCTAAGGAGGGCCCACCTAGGTCAGTCAGAGGCACTGCAGCCAAACTCCAGATGTATGCAGTGCCACCAGTACAGTGTTGGTGGGTACAGGTCCAGGAAAGCACCTTCGCATTTCCATATATTTTGATGGGCAGCAATGTACAAGATAAACTTTGCTGCCTTTTCAGGGGCTAGAATATGATATAACTACTTTTTATTATTCACTATTAAGCTTAGACTTTAATGTTGCATAATCCAAGTCTAAAACAAAAACATGAGACAAAATAAAAGCCCCAAACTCCTAATGTGGGTTATGGAGTTGCAGATGTCTAAATGAAGGTATTACCTCAGATACTCGGAAGGCGACCAATGCTGGCTCAGCTCCAGCAGTGCCCCAGACAGGGACATGGATGAAGGATGGAGACATGGCACTAACATTCAAGCGTTAGATGACCGGCGATGCCACAGATGAAGCAGCGATTAACGAAGATGAAAGCAAACACACACAGATGGTGGACAGACAGTCAGAGCTGAGGGTAACCTGCCGAGAGGAGTTAGTAAGCTGAGCGTACTGCATAGGCATCATGAAAAACACAATGGCATCCTCGGCACAGCTCAGCCGTGCCACTTCTCAAGCTCCCATGACCAGAGCCTATCCTTTCTTCCAGAGAGGTCTCTGGCAATCTGAAATACTTCTGAACGCTACCCTTGGGCTGGTAATAGAGAAGGGAAAGATGTGAGTGCTGGACATAGTTAAAATGCAGCTGGTGTGGTCTCTCATTCTGATTTGAGCTGAGAAAGGAGCTTCTCTTCAGGAAGGGCCTCTGGATTCACTTCTGGCAGGCAGAAGGGCCACCTGCAGGACAGCTAGAAGGGGTATGCCTGTGCACAGCCCCACCCTGAACAGTTCCCAGGTGATGTGCCTTCACCTCCTGCCAATCTGGTTGTGAATATAGTGGGCTCTCTTTGAATACTACCACACAAAATAAAGACATGAAGACATGCATTTGAACAATGATGTAAGTGATGGCAGTTTTGAGATCATGTCAAATGATTTAAAAACAGAGGTGTAAAGCTCCCAACTAGCTCTCATGAAAGCAACACAATGCCTCATGTGTAAATGCATTCTGAAATAAGTAGATGCTGCTAAATTCTCCCATGAAGGAAGTGCTATTCATCTGATTTGACAATGAGCAAAGAAGCAGAAAAGTAGGGGAGGTGAGCCAGCTCACACAGTTCATTTTAGTAGACAAGCGTGTGGATTGTTAAATACACACGGCACATTACTGGGGCATACTCTGCCACTTACCAGATCTGCAATCGAATTTTCTTTCCTCTTAGCTCTACAGTTTTGATTTTAAAGTCAACACCTGTAAATTAAACAAATAAATGTGAAGAAAAACAAGAAAGAGACAATTTATCATTTTCAAAAAATCCTATTTGTTTTGGTATCATTACCACAGAAATAAAAGAACCAGTATCACAAAGTTCAAGGACAGGGCAGAAATGCATGAGGATCTGCAATTCCAGGTAATCCTCACGTTCTACACACAACTGGCAAAGTCAACACCTGTTGTGTTTCTTCTGAACCATCTATTTAGCATCTGTTCAGAATATAACTTATGACTACCACAATTCAGCATAAAAGTCATTTAAAAATCATACTTAATAATTACATAAGCAAATGGTGCTATCTTGAGGAAATTTCCCATAGGGAACACTGGAAACAACCTGGATTTCAAACAGCCTTTTGGAAATCATCATACTAAAATTTTCAACACTCACAAAACCTTTGGTGACTATCAACATGATTTATTTATTTATCCATAGAAAGAGGGAGAAATTGTTATTAAAATTTACTTATACAAATTAACATCAAATTTAATTTGTATTCATTTTAATATTTATTAATCAAACCATCATGTATCATCTTCCTTTTTAAATTTGGCCCATTAAAATCAAATTTTTATTTGTATTTGTTTGTATATGTTACCTTACATGCCTTTTGGGTATAGAAGACTTAAATATTTTGAGATTTTTTTTTTAAACAAAATTTTCACAACTAAGAAAAACAAAGGGGATGCTGGCTAAATGTGAGCACTAGAAACATTCCCTCCTTCCTGATAGCTTCCTAAGGGGATGACCCCAACCACTGACAGGTAGGTGGCCCATATGTGACAGTGGTGTGGTAGCAGCAGGAAGCATGGGAACCCTGCCTGTTTCTTGACCCTTCATTTCTGAGACATGAGGCAGCAGTAGTCAGATGAGTTCTAGGTGAAGAGAAAGCCATGTGACTGATTTTATAATTAGTAACACACTGTAGATATCAGTGCCAACCAAAGACATGTTTATAGCCCTGTGGGTGAAGGGGAGGCCCTAGTCTGTACAATAAAGAAAAGCTGTACAAATATGAAACATCACAAGAAAACAAGCTACAAGACTTGAATACATTTCAATTCTTAATCCCTCATACCAGACACAATTTTAAATGCCACTGGACAAAGCTGATTAACTCAATTTCACTCTCATTTCTGAAGCTGATTTGCTTTCCAAAGTCAAATGACAGATTGTGTTGAACCTAGAAGTGGGTCTATGTACAACTAATATCTTTGAACAGAGTTCCTTAACCTTCACCACAAGGGAACAAACAGCAAACTTCAAAATGATGTCTCTCAGACTCAAGTAACGGTGAGGAGACATCATTATGTTCTACTTTTAAAGGTACAGGTGAATGACAAAACACTGCCTGCATGATATTAACCTAAAGATTTCTTTGCTGCCCTATTACTTTGCAATGGAATTAACAAATCAAATTCATATTATTGCAACTACTATCCTATTGCCCCTTTATTTCCAGATAACTTCAAATGGGTTTGTTTTTAAAATTTCCGTTAAGAGAACTCTTAACTTTTAAAAAAACTTGTCACAGTGACTGCTACCTTACTGAAAAGAATTGGCAGGTGATACCTCTTTGAGTCGGCTTCCAATCAACCAAGAGAATCCCTGGAGATCTCCAGAGTGGGTCCATGGGGTTTTGATTATGCCTTTTTCTCTGCTAAGAGTTGTTGAATACTCACAACCAACATGAACCACTTATCAATTTTCAGCAGTCCTACATGAGGATTATTTTTGAAACCACAAATGAATAAAAATAAAATGACATGGCATTAATGTTCAAAATCAGGAAATAAACAAAGGTAAAAAGAATTATGAGTCTGTTTAGCCAGCATGAAGACTATCTAGTTTAAGTGAGTAGATTAAAGACAATAACATCACCACCAACAAAATACCCAGCGGCTAAGTCCAAAATTCCATAAAAGAAAACAGCACATTAAAATAGTCCTAACCACCCCTAATAATGTGTAATAATTGAAAACTTGATCCAATTTATGGCTTGGAAACATACCTTTGTATCACAGCCAAACAATTCTAAAAATCTTTTTACATCAAAAATATTTCAATGTTACCTATTTGTAATATTTGCATGTCATAGAAATGGCCTCAAATATTTGACATCAGCTTTAGAAAAGGTCAGCAGAGACAGCCCCTCACTGGGGAGCAACTCCTAGGATATTTAGGGATTCAAGGGTGTGGCTCAGTGGGAATCCTTGGGTTCAATCCCTAGCACAGGTTCCCCTCTCCCCTCTCCTCCCCAAAAAAGACAAAAGCAAGGGATGAAAAGGTTGTGACCTTAATTGTATCTATAACCTTGTTAAAAACCCAGTGTTCTACAGGCTTCTTAACTAACAGGATAGCGAGTAGTCTCTGCCACCCTATCAGTCAATGGGAATAATTCCCAAAAAGCTTAGTCATACTGAACTAAATTAATATACCATACACTTGGCCATTAACTACCTTTCTCTGCTGTTCTCTCTTCTTAGGGCACCTCCTTGTCTGCTCAGAAATCTTTTAAATCCTAGATTTCCCACTGGAATCATTCTCCATCCACCAGTAAGCTCTCACTCTTCATCTATATCCCCAGCTTGTGAATCTGCACTCTTCTAGGCCTTACTGCATGGATCCTTCATTGGCCTCCCCTACTGAATATGTGCACTCTGAGGATAAGCCATCTTTGGCCCCTGAAGTGTAGGATATTGCCTGGTGTTCAACAGCAACCCAATGAATTGGATAAATGGTCGCCAACTCCTACCCCAGCACCACCCTCTCCATCAAATGCTATATATACACGGAAAATGCTAAGCATTTTTAGAAAAATTAAGAAAATTCAGGACTGATTAATTTTAAAAAGGCATGATATGGAGACAGGTTGGACAGGTAGAATGGAATAGTGAATGCAGAAATGTCTTTGTGTATAGACATTATTTCATTTCTCATAATTCTTGAAAGGAAGGGGCTATCTTAATTAACAGGCTCATCCTCTCCCTATGTACCCTTATCCCCGTGGATTACCATTTCATCACTTCGATGAAGTAGTGATCCACTAGCAGATTATTCTGGTAACAGGAGCTTACCTTTCTTTAAGCTTACCTATTTTATGGAAGCCTTTATTATGTTTTAATGAGCTTCCAGAAAGGACCCAGGTTATGGTGTTATCATCCCTGTTATCAATGGACTTAGACTGCTGTATTTGAATCAGTATGACTTGTCTTTGACCTTAATTTCCTTAAGCAATAAGGACAATGGATATCTGTTAAGCACTGTCTTGCATTCAACCCAGTCAATACTCCCACAGCCCAATGAGGGGGGCACTATTACACCAGGGCAGAGACTGTAAGTGGTAATTTGCCTGTGGTTAAAGCAAATACTAGCAGAACAATAGAATCAACATTCAAGTTTATACTACTGCTCACAATGAAAAGTTGTTATAGTAAAAATCACATGGGTGGAAAAAAATGAAATGTGAAACATTCTACAAATGGCCCATGATCGTAAGTGCTGCTAAAGAGAAAGCTTTGCCTTCCTCTTAGTTGTCTTTCATAAATCTCGCACTAGCATGAGGAATTGGTATACTTAGCAGTGACAGGACTTCTCAGTCACCCTCAAGACAAACATTTCCAAAACATTTGTTTCCTTTTTCTGGGCCATAAGAAGTTACAAAAATGAAAATAGCAAACATTTCTTTTTTTATAATCCTTTCCAGCAAAAATAACACTATGGCCCATGTCTGTGAGTACAACTGAATGGACAGTCTCCTTCTTCTAGGCCCATTTCCGTTCTCCCTCACCAAAGACCTGGAGTCTGTACCACACAGACTTAACACTTTCAAACAGCAGGATTCTCAGAATCAAGTAGGTCTTCACTCCAACCGTGGATGTGAAGTTGCTGCCAATTTACAGTGATCATCTACATGCTGTTTGTACAGAGGCTTTTCTTCCAAGGATGTATCTTACATAATGTCATCCGGTTTGGGACATGATATTCTTTAAGGAGAGAATTTCAAGCATTTTCAGTGAGTTGACAATGAGAAACTAAACTAAGAAATGAGTCAAGGTCACACAGACAGAAGTGAATCTAACATAATAAAACAAGTGGCCTGAAGCTGAGGCCAATGATCTGCCAAAACTATACCACCTAGCAGAAGAATGCAGGCTGAAAGGCAATGCCAACTTACTGATACCAGACCTATCCTTCAACTCCTGTACCACCCCCAGAAGTACCCTAATGAGTGAAATCCTATGTACCTATTATCTGGCTTTTCCTGCCTATACTATGTGTGAGAATTAAATGAAACAGAAACTACTTTAGTATTGTAATTGTAAAATATTGCAATCAATTCACAGGTAGGTACTATTAAAATAGTAAGACCACCATGTGTCATTTCAAATACTTAACAGGCCAGGATATCACATGTCCATCAAAGTTTAATAAGATCTACCCCTCTTTCACTCCAGGTCACACAAATATAGACCACCTATGTGTGTCTCCAAGATGCAGAAGCACAAGCACAGAAACAGCCTTGAACTTGACCTGAACACATACACAGCATAGTTGGACTACATCGGCTGGGTGAAATTGGGAGCTCTGGGCACTTGCTCTACCTGGAGACCATTGCATCTCAAGGACAGTTACATTTTCCTGTAAGTATTTGAGAGAATTTCAGAGACAGGTGTTTGTTTCCTTCATTAAACAAAACAAAACAAAACAAAAACTAAGAACTAACTCCTTCTTGGTGTTGTTCTAAGAGATTAATGTGCATTATCTCATTGCAGTGCATTCTCTGAATCACTTTATGAGGTAGAGATTAAGACTTTCCCCAGTGTATAGATGAAAAAATGGAAGTCAGAGAGGTGTGTAGGCTGTCCAAGGTTTTGGCCCTGATAAGTCTTTAGAGTGAAGATTGGAAACTGGGCTATCTGCCTCTAGGATGCACTCATCTCATTCACCAGATAAGAAAGGAGAGGAGAGAAATGGGTATGGATACATATTTAACATTTAAAAAGAACTTTGCTCTGCTAAGCAAGTATAATATAGAGTTAGATACTTTCTCTGACTGGCAAGGCCAGATTGTCCCCGCACCAGGAGGCCTTCTCCTCTCCGTGGCTATGGAAAGATTCTCTATCTGAAAGGCCACTACCCATCATTTCCAACTCTTGATGAAAAAGGAAAGAAAATATTAAAAGAGGGGAAAGGTGTCTGAGAAGTGAGAGACAAACAGTGGATCATGAACATGTTCTTCATATACAAAAAAATACTAATTTTACTGTAGTAACAACTCAGAATGGGTCCATGACAACACAAGAGCTGTCAGGAAGATTGTATATTTATGTATTTCACTGAGGTCATGAGCTTCACTTTTGATATTTCATATTCACCTGCATAATCAGTATATGTCTTTAAAGGATAGTGTTTTGGGGAGGGATGTTTCAGAGTTTCTACACTTGTAGTACAAATAAGGAGAAGAGAATGATAAAAAACCTTTTCTGATCAGGCACATAGGACACTGTATCCTCATTTATTCCTATACCATGAGAAAGGAAAGTAGCGTAAGCCTCACTTCCCCCACCCCCATCCCCTTTTGTGAATGAAAACTCAGGTAAGTCACCTGCCTAAGGACATACTGACAACTTGTGCAGGGACTAGAACTGCAGCTTGCCTGCCTGTAGAACCTACACTTCCCACCTACACCACCCAGGACGGAAAACTCTGGTGGCCAAGGGAAAAATTGTGTTTTCCTTTCAGAATGAGAAATTAGAAGTGAATATTTGATTGTGGGTGTGTGATTCTTAGCCAAATCAACAGGGTATTGTATTGGGCTTGAGGAAGGGCTCGAGAAAGAGGGTGAAAAACAGGACAGCTCCCGTCCCACAGGGGCCTGTACCTTCACCCCACCCAGGCTTCAGCACTAAGGACTGGGACAGCCTTCACTGTCAGCTCCTTCCTCACACACCTGCCTGAGGTAGTTTGTTTTGTTTTGTAAACAAAGAAAGTATTACACAAGCACTGCAAAGCAAACAGTGGAGTCTATCAGATTTGGGGGGAAAACAGGAAAAAGGTTTTCTATGAAATATATAGTGTTTGTTAAGCCAGCGTTATGCTTTCTGGCTTTAAAGGATAAGGATTAAAAATAATAATAATCACTCAATTAAGGGTAGTATTTTTGGTCTGTACCTTTGGTCTTTGAAATACTTTCCAAATGTCAAAACTGTGCAATAGAAGAAGACAAAAAGAATAATCCTCTGTTGAAGTACAATGGTGTTCGCCTCTTTTCCAACATTTCATTATGTTTCCTTCCATGACTCACTTCCCTCCTTGAAAGTGACAGGCCAGGTAAGCTTCGCACCCTATAAAATGGCTAGCAGAACATCGATGTTCATAGCAGCACAATTCACAATAGCAAGACTGTGGAACCAACCTAGATGCCCTTCAATAGACGAATGGATAAAAAAAATGTGGCATTTATACACAATGGAGTATTACTCTGCATTAAAAAATGACAAAATCATAGAATTTGCAGGGAAATGGATGGCATTAGAGCAGATTATGCTAAGTGAAGCTAGCCAATCCCTAAAAAACAAATGCCAAATGTCTTCTTTGATATAAGGAGAGTAACTAAGAACAGAGTAGGGTCGAAGAGCATGAGAAGAAGATTAACATTAAACAGGGATGAGAGGTGGGAGGGAAAGGGAGAGAGAAGGGAAATTGCATGGAAATGGAAGGAGACCCTCAGAGTTATACAAAAGTACATACAAGAGGAAGTGAGGGGAAAGGGAAAAATAATACAAGGGGGACAAATGAATGTCAGTAGAGGGGGCAGAGAGAGGAGAGAGGAGGGGAGGGGAGGGGAGGGGGGATAGTAGAGGATAGGAAAGGCAGCAGAACACAACAGACACTAGTATGGCAATATGTAAATCAATGGATGTGTAACTGATGTGATTCTGCAATCTGTATATGGGGTAAAAATGGGAGCTCATAACCCACTTGAATCAAAGTGTGAAATATGATATATCAAGAACTATGTAATGTTTTGAACAGCCAACAATAAAAAATAAAAAATAAATAAAATAAAATGGCTAGCAGAATGGTGTCTTACATAAATAAGAACCTCTTAAAAAACAACTGAGTGATAACTGTACAAAGCCATGTTTTCTTTACTAGTTCAAACCAATGCTTAACTTGAACAATGTATTTGGAACCCTAGGCTAGAGAGTAATTCGGATCTATCATTCTCAAAGGAACCTATTTCCCTTCTATAGCAGGATCTATCAAGAGACTGCTTCTGGCTCATTCCACACACTGGAAAGAAGGGCCATCTCTAAGAATGTGGATCTCTATCAAACATGAGGAAACCCCTCCCCTTCACTGTGAGGGGAAGGCAGAATGCACTTGGAGGTAGGACTTCAGAGTCCCATTCAGTGGAAACAAGCCACCCCAACTTAATCTACACCCTTTCCCTGAAAGCTACTTAATTCCACAAAAGGAGACATTGCACAAGTCTAAGTCTGCATTAAGTTCATTACACAAACCCAGTCATGCAATGCAGGGCACATACAAGCTCCTCTCCTGCTCATGCTCACTCCTCCCTGAGGCATCCTGTTACATCAATCTGGCAGGGAAGCCAGTGAGGTTCTCTCAGGAGGGGTGGAACAATATTGGAGGACTGTGGTGTCTGGCTTTTGGAGTGGGAATTCTGGACAATTTTCTCTAATTCTCTCTTAAGTAAAACACTTGTGCAGATTGGTCATAGCTTGGAAGATTGCATATAAATACCAAGAGCAAAATAAAATACACAGTTAAGAATCAGACATTTCTTCTGAGGTTTCTAACACAAATCTCTACCCTAGGTTTCCAGAATACAGTACAAGCAATTTCCCTTAACAGTCATTCTGCTGCTTCCAGGTATACAAACTTGTGACAATATTTTATCCATCATGTCACCTAATATTCTAGGGCAGACCCATAGATAGCCATTTTCTTGGATCCCCTCAATTCTGCTGTCAGATCAACAGCTGACATGGCTAAAAGGTAATAACATGCACCTATCACTTTCCCAGCGGGCATGTCTCCTGCTGGGCCCCGCCCTCAGAACAGGCACCCTCATCTCTACAGAGACTGAATGGAACAGACAGGTAAGGACATTCAAAGGGCTGTGGCCAGTAATCAAGTTAAAGAGCACTCCCTGAGGTACTGTTATCTTTTAAAACCAGACATTCTCAGGGGCCAGGTTAGGAAATTCAATGTATTGCTAGAAATGACAAAAAGGAAGAATTAATATTCTCAGAGCAAAAGTTAAAGAACCTTTTAATTCCAGTATCTCATCTTTTGTGTGTGTGTGTGTGTTTATTTATATGTATTTTGATACTATGGGCTGAATTCAGGGGGCACTGAGCTATATCCCCAGTCTTTTTTTGTGACAGGTTCCTGTGAAATTGCTTAGAGTGGCCTTGAACTTCTCCTGCCTCAGTTTTCTAAGTTCCTGGGATTACAGGTGTGAGCTATCATGCCCAGCAACACACACACATATATATTTTTTAAAATTTTCATTCTAAGTTGTCATTTTTGGCAAGTTGGTAATAGTAGATTTTTCCCCCCTCAACATTGCTCCTTGGGCAAAATGGAACTGGCAATTCTATATTGGCCTTTAGCATTTAGGAAATTTTACTACCCAGAAAAATAAGAATTCTAGCTTACACAGCCTTAAAGCAAATTTTCCTATATTTTAATATACTTGCTTTGGAAAAACTGGGAAAACTTTTATGCTTCACATACACCTTATAAATATAGCCTGAGGGTAACTTTATAGTACATTTTTTTTAAGAGGGGGGGGGGAGAGGGAGGGAGGGAGGGAGAGGGAGGATTTTTAATATTTATTTTTTTAGTTTTCGGTGGACACAACATCTTTGTATGTGGTGCTGAGGATCGAACCCGGGCCGCACGCATGCCAGGCGAGCGTGCTACCGCTTGAGCCACATCCCCAGCCCAATACAGTACATTTTTAGTGTGTCTGTGTTTCTGACTGTGATTCATCACAAGAGGTCAGGTGATGTTTCCATTTGGGCATCATGCCTATACTCAAAACTTTCTGGTTTTCAGATTAGGATATTCTACCTGATAAAAAATGCAATTCTTAGAGCATTATTCTGCCATGCAAAAGTGACAAATGATGATAGGGGCATTGTTAATGAAGGTCAACTGATACCACAGAACAATTACATCACTCTCTTCACAAGGCAAAGACCAAATTAGAAAACTAAAAAGGACTTGAGTATCTTACTTTATGTGTGTGAACAATCAGTATTTTCAACAAAGGAAAGTCAATTTAAATCCTAAAGTGATCAAGAACTCAGTTGTAGCCCTGATTACTTGCTGACCAGCTGTGACATTGGGTAGTTTGTGTACATCATCACTGATATTTTATGTACTGTTTTGTGAGATGGGGATAATTTGCAAGACTGCTGTGATGTCTTTTGCTGGTACATAGTACATGTTCATCAAATCACAAAGACTACAATAGAATGTTACATTTTATAGACACAGATAACTAAATTACTTTCCCAAAGTCACAAACTAGTAAATGGCAAATACGAAAGCAAAAGCCCAGGTTCCTCAGTCTTACTTGTTTCTTCTAGAATGCAATATTGTCAGAACAAGGTGGGGTCCTACCTGGCAAAACCATTTCAATCTAAACAAAATTGACAGCTAGCTTCCAATAGTTATGCAGAAATAAAACAAACACTTTTATGGCTTATTTTGAAATGCACTTTTAAAAAAGCTTATTTATGCTAAATCTAATAGAGTCAAATAGGAGAAAGAGAGACCAATAATTCAGTGTTGCTAGATAGAAATGGCTTCTACATATTCTACCCAGAACGTAATCGCATGAATGTACATATGCATACATGTACCCAGATTCATAGTAATAGTAATGAAATATGCTTACAATACGGGCATTGCTATGGAAAAATAAGTCGAGTAAGTTAGATACTTGTAAATTTCTACAGCAAACTAGCTTTTATTTTTTCATTTCTCAAACTTTAAAAGCTACTCCTGTATTTTAAAAAATAACCTGTCATGTTATGCTAGTTATATCAAACTAAGTAACTGAATTCCATGGATACAAAATCCATTTGAAAATCACACTCCATTTAGATAATTTCCATTAAATAGATCAGTGATTAAAAACAATCTTTGTAGCTTTTCATACCCTTGTGAATTTTGGGTATCTAAAAACCAAATCAGTTTCTGATTTGATTACCAATAAAAAAAAAAAAAATCAACATTTTGCCCATTTGTCATTTTACACAATAGTTCATCATCTCAAATCCCTAAGGATTTCCACAATATAACCTGTTACAGAATGCCTAAGGAAGTCTCATTCACTTTAAAATGCACTTAAGGAGATACTTATCTAGTTTCTGAATTAAAGACACCTTTGCCTCAGCAACCTGGGTCCAGATAGGCATAGGGACCTGTGCTATCATGAGCAGCAGACATCTACAAGCCCTGACATGGGAAAGGCAAAACTGCCCCCACCAAAGAGAAATCTTTCTTTAAGTGGAGCTCACTCTAGTGCATGGAGATGAAACTGGAAAAACCAGCCTCAGAAGGACCCTATGAGCTAACTCTTAAAAGGTAGCCACAATGCTACACCACACCCAACATTGTATTTAAGTAGCACTTTTCTAAAGGAACTTGAGGAATGAATTTTTCTTCAAAACATTCCAAAGAGGAAGGCTTCTCTGAACAGTCCTTACCCCTTAGTCCCAAACAGGAGGTGCTTTAAATAGGAGGCTTCCCAATTATTGTCTCTAACATTGCCCTTACCTGTAATTGCCCTTAGCTCCCTAGGAGCTCTGATCCACTTCTAAGCAAAGCCCATGTCCTGTTTACCACTGAATCCCCAGTGGGTAGAATAACACACAGCACACAGTAGGTGCTCAACAAACAACCTAATCACTGGAAGGGATACATGACTCAGAGGCAGAAAACTTAAGGGGACTTGTTAGCTTTCTTAAAATGTGTTCATGTTCTGGACCAGGCCATGGATGTCTTCCTTCTCTGAACCTCCCATAATTAGAAACATTTATTGAATCAAGTACTATAGGCTACATATGGAGGAAACAAAAATTAACAAGAGGAAAATTCAACCACACTCAGTGCGGGAACATAGGTAATGGGATCTGTGTGTGTATTCATATTTTTTAAGGGAACAGAGAAATAAACTGCTGGTCTCCTTGCCTCTTGGTTTCTTGCTCATTCCCAAATATTCTATGTAATCCCAAATTAGTTTCACTGTCTTTGAGTCAATGCCTTATTAAGAGACCTTCACTGTTCCAGATGCCCACTGGACAGGCACATGCTTCTCAGAATGACAGTCTGAACCTCCACACATACACACCCGTGTCCCCTAAAGTCCCTAAGGAACCTTTTCCAGAAGTGAGGATGCAGCCCCACTGCACCTATGTTAGAAAACCATTCATCATCTCACTTCTCACCCATTCTAAAGCAAACTTCATTTATCACACAGCTCATCCACATGCACCCAAGTCTTCATAGTGATCCACCTGTTAGCAACTGCATTCATTTCTCTTCAGTACACATGCAAGTTTATTATCTCATTTTATACGTGTATGGAGCTATTAAAAATGAATAATTCTGAATTGCTTTTACCTTTATGTCAGATACAAAAACTCCATAAAACTTATTTCCTGTACTCTTATGATCCAAAATTGGGTATTTGAAACAGGTATAATTATGCTATTGAATTTTAAAGTCATGTTCCCAACACTAACATTTAAAAACAAACAGGGTATAGAAAGCAACATTATTTCCAAAACGATTAATCCTAAAAAAGCATTACAGGAAGTTCTCAAAACAAAACAAAAATACAAAAATTGGAGCTTTAATTTTCCAGCAAGACAGTTTAAATGCAATAATGTTTTGTTACATGACACTTTAAATCCAATTCATCTCAAAACTGAAACTACGTTTTGTTACAACTCTAAATATATGTATCAGTATGTGGAATGATACTTTTAATTCTCCATACTATTCAATGTTTCTTGGACATTCCCCACATCCCTCCTGCCTATCACTGAAGATGACTGCTCTTTATTTTGAAGAGACATCCCATTCACAGGATTCCCCTACCTTTGGCAGCTTTTAAGGGATTTTCCATAGAAAGAACTGTTGTCCACACCCACATGACAAACTTCAATGACAAATCCTCTAAGTCTGAGTTCATTAAAAAAATTTCCCTTGCAGTTGCAGTATTAGATCCTGAGGATATTAACCTGGAGCCTTACTGTAATGTTTACTGTATTTGCAGGTCACTGGGTTATATGAGGTCAGGGATAAATACAGGAGTCCCTCTGCCAGACATTTGTAGTTAAAACAAGAAACTTAAGTGTAGTTTTTGTCTTAGTAGTCTCTGTAAGGAATTTTAAACTTCATTTCGGTGCATTTGTGAACGTGGGCTCAAAATGAGAAAATAAACCCCGGTTCATTCCCCCCCACAAGGCAAACCTAAGAGGTCAAAACCCTCTATCAATGACCCAAGAGCTTTAACAAAAGGAGCATCGCGTCGATGAGTGGCCTTTCGCTTTAACTTCTTTCCACTGCCTGTCTAATCCCCACCCCACCCCCTCGCAACTCAGTTTTCCTTGGGTGAGTCTGGAAAAGGCTGGGAGTTTCCGCGGAGACGGATGCATCGCTCTGACCTCCTGCCCCCGGCCCGTGGAGGGTTCAGGAGATCGCCCAGGCTCTTGGTCAGGACCCCGCTTCCCACCCGGGACGCGAGGACCGGGGGCTAGGGACGAATCAACGTAAAGTAACCCAACGAAAATCGGTCTGGCTTTGGGAATGGACTCAGAGGCTTCCACGAAGTTCCCAGATTTCATCCAGAGGCCCATACGCCAGATGTAAGGCTACCCGGGCCCCTACAGCTGGAGAAAGGCCCAGTTTCGCGGAGAAACTAGGCCGACAGGCGACCCACCGCAGCTCCCTTACCCACGGTGGACTTGCAGGCCTCGCAGAAGGTGTCGTCGGTGAAACGCTCCATTAGGCTGGTCTTTCCCACCCCGCGGGAGCCGATGATGATGACCTGCAGCTTGAAGTCCGCGGGCCTGGGGGGCTGTTTCCTCCGACGCNGCCGCTGCCGCCAGGAGAGGAGGAAGGGAAGCAGCTACTCCGCAGCAGCGGTAACAGCATCCCGGACCAGGAGGGGCAGGAAGCGCAGGCGCCAAGGGGCGGGGCCGCGAGGAGGCGCGCGTGCGCCCCCTGCCTACTGGAGGACTGCGGTCCTGCAGCTGAGGTCTGCTCTGTTGCCTTCTGGCTCTTCTGCTCTTTTCCTGCTTCCTCCAATTCGCTAGCTCTTGCTTCCCTGTTTGTTTCTGTTGGCTGTTTTGTCTTTTCTGCTTCGTTCATCCTCTCTCTATTCACTCCTTTCCCTACTTTAACTGTACATAGTCCCCAAACACCATGCACTTTTATTAGATGTCTGTCTCTTCCTATACTTTCTTGAATCTCTGTGCTAAACTCAAAAGTCTGGCCAGGGCCCGCAGAGGTCCTGAAGCCAGGCTCCCGCATCACGCGGTGCCAATGATAGGTTCTAGTCTAAACCTACTTTCGAGCATAAACACCACTCAGGGGTGGAAGCCCCCGGGCACCGTGTTGCTGCTTGGTCTTTTCGTGTCTCGTGTGTATTGCACTTTCCACGGAAACACAGGAAATGAGTTATCTTAACTCCATTGCTGCCTCTCAAAGCTCAGAAATTTTTATTCCGTTTACTTTTAAAATTTTAAGTAATAAATGGCATGCGCCTTTGAGGAAGCAAGTGAGTCAACAAACTGATTAGGAGACTGAAATTCTGAAAGTTTAGGAATTAAGGACTCAGTGTTATGTTTTGCCTTTTGTGTTTGAAAGGATTCATGCCTACAAATCACTGGGTTCATGCCTTGCCAGGGATTTGTTTAGCAAATTCCTCAGCGTGAACTTGAGCACATCGGAACACAGGGTTCTAAATATGATAGGAGCTGGCACACTTGCACAGAATGATCACGTTGCCCACCAAATTTCAGCTGTATTTAGAACTAGGTTTGGTAATGCATAGTGCGTGTCTGTTTCACTACAACCTGATCTGTAAAAGTCTGTCATTGCTCCCAAGGTGAGCTCGTAGAAGTTTACATTTATGAGGGAAATATTTGCTTTGCAAATGCAAGCATGATATCACAAATTGAAAAATGTTTTAACAGTTTTTTTTTTTTTCCTTTGGTGGTGGTGGTGGTGGTGGAGGTGCTGGGGATGGAACCCCAAATGCACTGCCACTCCCAGTACCACAGGACAAGGAACTGAGTTTCTTTTGTGTTCTATAGGAATAACACTGATAACCTGCTCTTCATCTAGTTGTCAGGCAAAACCAACCTGTAACCCTTGTAGTCTGTTATAAATCCTAATTCACGAAATAAAAATAGAGTATTAAATTGATATATGACCCCAATAACCAGACTCTCTTCCACAAGGCCCAACTCTTAAAGGTTCCACCACCTTCCAATAGTGTCATTTGGCTGGCAACCAAACCTCTAACACATGGGCCTTTGAGGGACAATTCTAAACCATAACAAGTCCTGAGCACTAAATAGTATGTTCTTCACTACCACCTCCCCTGCCATGTGTAATTCAAAAGAAAAAGCAGATGAAATTCAACAAAAATTTACAAAGCTGGATTTCTGTACCCCAGAAAGATATATTGAAGTCCTAACCAGAGTACTTCCAAATATGGCCTCATTTGAAAGTAGGATCATTGAGATATGATTAAATTAAGATGAGGTCATACTGGAGAAGGGTGGACCCTCAATGCCATATCACTAGTGACCCTATAAGAAGAAGAGAAGGGACACAGACATACAAAAGGAGAGAGCGCCATGTGACAACAGAGGCAGAGAATGAAGTGCTGTGGCTAGAAGCCAAGGAACACCAGGGACTGTCAGCAAAACATCAGGGTCTTGAAGAAACAAGGAAAGATACCCCCTATAGCTTTCACAGCACGCATTGTCCAGCTGACACTTGAATTTGAGACTTCTGGCTTCCAGACCTGAGAGAATAAATTTTGATTGTTCTTAACTAACCAGTCTGGTCCTTTGCTACAGTAGCCCTAGGAAACTCACCTAAAGGGCAGAGGAGTTCTAATTGTTGTCATGATGGGTAGGGATGATCATCTCATGCCTTTTTTGTTTGTTTGTTTGTTTCATTTGGGAAATGCAAAATTCATTCTTAAAATTCTTCCCCTGTCCCTCTTTTCTGGTGCCTTTGGTCTTCTGGTGCTCAGGGTGCAGTCTTGGTCAGCTCATTATATATCTGTAATGCCAGATTCCTGGGACCCCAATAGACCTCCAGGAGCTGAATTTGATGCAATCACACAAGAGTCTTTATTGTAAGCTCGAGCCTGGACTCACAACTGTTCCCAATGCAGCGGTCCCAGGGAGTGAGTCCTGGTCCTTTGTTCAGTGAGATTTTATAGGTTTTTTGGGGATACTCTATGCGTCACAACATCACACAGCAAATCATTCCATACCACAGGAAAGTCAAACAACAACTCTTAACATTGATTAGCACTTTCACTGGCGGGAACAAGTTGGGTAGGGGTGATTGGTTAGTACAAGAGGGGGATTCCTTTGAACTGATTGGTTTAGGCCACGAGGGGTGTACGTGCTAAACTACATGGTTTCCCAACATGTTATCAACCACAATAAACTACTGGGGGGGTCATCTGGCATTCCAGGTATTTTTCCTGTCTCATGCTGATTGGTGGTTGCTAGGGGGGTTGCTATGGGACCTCACTTAGCCCGAGTCAGGGACACCTGGCGCTGCAGATCTCTCCTGTTATTTGTAGACAAACAACTCAGCAGGGTGGGTATGTGCTTAGGAGTGCTCTGTGGGGTTTTTCCCAGGACAAGGGTCACGCCCCCTTCCTTAGGACAGGCTTTGAGGTAGAAGCTGGTTTCTCAAAAATGGAGTCACACCAGTTTCTCATATCTACCCCTATAGTTTTCAGTGAGGGGCTATCATTACAAAGCCCCCATACAATATTCTACTTGGTTATTGGGGTCATATATCAATTTAATACTTTATTTTTATTTTGTGAATTAGGATTTATAACAGACTACAAGGGTTACAGGTTGGTTTTGCCTGACAACTAGATGAAGAGCAGGTTATCAGTGTCATTCCTATAGAACACAAAAGAAACTCAGTTCCTTGTCCTGTGGTACTGGGAGTGGCAGTGCATTTGGGGTTCCATCCCCAGCATTTAGTATCATTTAGAGTAATTTCACTGCCCTAAATATCCTTGCTCATACACATTGTAAAACAAGCTAAAAGGACCCAGATAAAGCCAGACAGTCACCATCTTGAATCCCAGGAACCAATCTGGCTAAACCTCCCCCTGCTCCTAAGTATTAGCAGTGCCCTCAAAAACAGGAAGCTTCTGTTGACAGACACTGTGAGTCCAGGGAAGGGTGTCCCACAGTGACACAGAAGAGCTATAGGAGCAGCCAAAGGTGACTGTGAGGGTCAACATGTTGGGTCCACTCCTCCTGCCCTTATAATCTCCATCAATAAATCATGATCTCCATGCAATTTTTTAGAAAATAGATTGTTTTTTGTTTTTGTTTGCTCGTTTGTTTTGCCCAGAGCAGTTTTAGGTTCACTGTAAAACTGAGCAGAAGGCCCAGAGAACGCCTAAATGCACTCTGCACAGCCTCCCTCATTATTATATCATGTATCTGTGTGTTACGTCTGTTAACAGTAACATAACATCACCACATTAGGACTCACCCTTGGTGTTGTACCTTCTATGGGTACAAATGTATAACAACACGAATCCTCCATTTAGTATCATTTAGAGTAATTTCACTGCCCTAAATACCCTTGCTCATTCACATTGTAAAACAAATTAAAGCTACCTAACCGTGAATCCATTCATTTTCTCTTCCATTGTATGTATGACAGTTTCTCTGCACCTAGAATCTTATAACACTAAAAGTTATTTTTAAAAATCTTTGCTGATTTGGTAGCTGAAGGTTAATATCTTATTTTTTATTTTATAGTGAGTTTTTATGGTTATTCACTAATAACCCATATGTAGTTGTTGGTTTTTTGAATTATATAAGATGCCACAGAACATAAAACCTTAATGAAGTCCAGCTTATCAGTTATTTCTTTCATGAACCACATCTCTGATGTTGTAGCTAAAAAACCAAACCCAAGTTCATTTAGGTTTTCCTTCTATGTTTTGTTCTAGGAGTTTCATAGTTTTGCATTTTACATTTAGGTCTGTGATCCATTTTGTGTTAATTTTCTTTTCTGGTACTGGGAATTGAAACCAGGGTGTTTTACCAATATCCCTAAACCTTTTTTATTTTTTAATTTTGAGACAGGGTCTTGCTAAGTTGCCAGGCTGATCTAGAACTTGTGATCCTCCTGTTTCCACCCAACCAAGTCACTCAGATTACAAGCATGCACTACCGCGCCAGCTTTGTGTTCATTTTTGTCAAGGATGTGAAATCTATGTCTATATTCAGTTTTTTTTGCATGTAGTCTTATTCTAGGGGCATGAAGTCTAGTCGTTCCAATACCACTTGTTTAAAAGAACATATTTTACTATTGTGTTGATGTTGTTCCTTTGTCAAAGATCACCTATTATATTTATGTGGGCCTATTTTTTTTTATCTATTTGTCAATTCTTTTGTCAATAGGATATGTTTTGATCAATGTTGCTTTACAGTAAGTCTTGAAGTCAGGTAGAGTCAGTTCTCCAACTTTGTTCTTCTCCTTTAACAATTGTGTTGGCTATTCTGGGTCTTTTACCTCTCCATGTATATTTTGGAATCCATTTTGTCAATATCCACAAAATGACTTGTTGGAACTTTGATTAAGATTTCATTGACTCTACAGAAGAAATTGGGAAGAACCAACATCATGACAATATTGAGTTTTCTTATGTTAGTCCAGTTTCCATTACCATATTGAAATACCTGAGGTTGGGTAAGTTATAAAGAGAAGAAGTTCATTTAGCTCATGGTTTAGGACATTCCAGGGCATGGCACTGGCCAAAGCTCACCGTTGATGTTCACCTTATGTTAGATAGCATCACAATCACAGGAGTCTGTGCAAGAGGAAGAGATCACATGACAGGAAGACAGAGCATAGGGAAGAGCTAGGGAAGAGCATAGGGAAGACCTCCCTCTAGGTCTTACCCCTTAAAGGTCCCAGCACCTCTTAACATCTCCACTCTGGGGACCAACACACAGGATGGTAAGGCACATCTAAACCACGGCACTTTGTATCCATGAACATGAAATATCTCTTTGTCTATTTAGTACTTTGATTTCTTGCATCCCCTTAGTAGTTTTCCTCATATAGATCTTGTTCATATTTTGTTAGATTTTCATTTTTGAGGGGAAAGTGTGCTAATTTAAAATGGCACTGTTTTAAATTTCAATTCTACTTGATATATAGGAAGATGACCCAGTTTTGTATATTAATCTCATATCCTACATAATATTGCTCTCAAGATTTTGAGATTGTGTGTGTGTTCTTTAGATATTGCACATAGATGATCACACATCATTTTTGAACAGTTTTTATTTCTTATTTCCCAATCAGTATACCTTTTATTTTTTTCCCCAAATAAGACTTCCAGCACAATGTTGAAAAGCAGTGATGACATACAAGATCTTTACCCTTTTTTTGATCTTGATGGGAACACTTTGAGCTTCTCATCACCATTAAATATAATGTTAGATATAGGGTTATTTTTGCAAGCATTCTTTATTAAGTGGGGGAGAGTTCTATTCCTAGTTTGTTGGGAATTATTTACTTACTTAGTTAAATTGGTAAAAATTATATGTATTTATAGTGTACCACATGTTTTGAAATATGTATACATGTGTAATGGTTAAATGAAGATAATGAACACATGCATCAATTCTTACTTGGGACCTCAGTTTGGCACCTGATATTTCTCATCTTAGGGTCTCAGCCCATACTTCCACTTCCTTATACAATAGATAATGCCCTATTTTTGTTTTATTTATTTATTTAGAAAAAACACCATTGCTTCACCCTTGAGAGCTCTGTTTTGTTCAAAAATCTTAAAAAATGTAGCTATACTTTGTTCTTGGTCCATCTGTTTTTTAAAAAAATAGACGTGGGACAGGTTGCAACCCTCTGCTTTAGAGTTAAAAATGAAAGCAATAATACCTTTCATTTATATAGCACTTTAGAATTTAAAAAGGAGTGCTTTCAAATTGCTTTTTTTCTATACTCAATTTTTTCAAAATAAGGTGACATAAAAGAAAAATGTTAGAAAAATAATGAACCTATGAATAAGGTATCTCTTTATGTCTACATCAAGTACCTAAGCAAGGGGAAAGTACATGAAGGATTTTAAAACTTTGGAAGAAGCTTTTAACCGCCATCATAAAATTATAATTTTATTATTTATTTCAAATATTCTTCTGTATTTCCTCAGTGATGGTCATGCTGTTAAAAAAAAAATTAGAGATTTTTCTTGTCTTATCCTGAAAGGAGTTATTCAAGGCTGATGATTAAACCCAACAAAGCTGCATTTTCATGCTTCATGTGTTTGCTGGTGTTCATGGTGTGCAATGGCCGGTCTCCAGGGAATGCTATCTCTCAAAGAGTGTCATGCAGGCAGCTTAAGTCAGGTGAGGTTGCCCCAAGCAGCTGTTAGTCTGCAGCTGTTAGTCACAGCCCAAGCCATCCATTACCTGCCCCCTACCGGACTGGTCCTTTTATTTGGAATAAAGACTTGTTAATGATGGAACCTTGGTTTTTCAGCCACACACACACACACACACACACAGGTATTTAAGAAAGACCTGTCCAGCTTCCTCCTTTTCCTCCTCCTCCCTCTGTCTCTTTCTATTTTGTTCTCTGCATAAACAGCCCACTCAGACTTTAGAGTAACCCACCAGACATCTTAGCCATTGTCTGCTGACTGAACCTCTATGCTTCCCCTACTGAGGAGGAGGGGACTAAAAGAATCCACAGAGGTGAAAATTGTGCATTTTACCGCAGTCCTTCCTCTTGATGCCTGGGAGAGACACGCGGGATTCCCTGCAGGCAGCCCAGCACTCCAGCCTTGGTGGTTTCTGCCCACAGGGAGTCACCAACCTTCTGAGGAAGTGGGCTAGTCTTAGTCTGTAGCTTCTGATGACTTCTTCAATTTCTTAGCTCTGAATATAATTAAGAAATCTGGCAGAAGAAAAAACTCAGTGAGATATAGGGCCTATCAAAACCCCCTCTGTCCGGAGTCCCTCCCTTGTCATGCTGTGCAGCTTCCCAAAGTCAGGCTGGACATCACCATCCATCTCCAACCCCCGTCCAGGCACGCTTAGGTTCTCATGATTCAACAGGGGCACTTTCCTTTCTCTAGATGTGATTAGGCGTGGTAAAATCCATGCTTGCCACACCTTTTAGTGTGACCTGGATCATTCCATACGATGTTGATTTATCTTGTAGTTACTTTTCAAATTTATGTCTCCAACAAATGTTTACTGATGCTTCGGTAGCACAGGGTTGGGTTCTTTGCCTCATGAATTTGAAGAATAAAATCCATGGACACAAGGGTGAGAGCATAATCACAGGATTTATTAAAGTAATAGAAAGAAAGCAGAGCTCCCTAAGAGGGAGAGGGTCCCCAGAGAGGGATACTGAAGAGTGGCTATTGTCTAGGGGTTTATGTAGATCTATAGGTTTAAAGAAGTCAACCCCTGTTCACTCCTGGGTAAGGCACTGAGTATCCATGAGGTATTCATGCAGCCTTTAGTCCAATCAAAATATCAATCAGGCATTTTCTTTGGAGACGAATGGACTCCAATCATATAGGTCCTGATTTTTAAAATAGCCTTTTTGTAAGGTTTTTTTTTTTTTAGCAAATGTCTGAAGGTACTGTTCGTACTCTACTGCCCAGGAAATTACCCCTGGGCCCATCTCCCTGTCTGCCTAGGCTTATCTCTTCCTCCTGACATCACTTCCACATGACAACTCCCATGCCCTTTGGTCAAGGAGGATTTTGGTCTTTAAAGAACTGACAATTTAGTAGAATTTTTTTTTTCTGTATCTGCTACCCCTCATGCTAAGGATTTGAGGCATTCAGTGTCTCTGGGCTGCTTCAAATCCTCTCAGCCCCCAACTATAGCTGCAGCCACTCAAATAATGCAGACTCTGAATGGCTTTAGGAAGTGTGGCCTGCTGGTGCCTTATATCTCAACAGGCCCATGTTAAGAACTTCTCACTTCCTATGGCAGGGCTTCTGGGATGCTGTGGCCTGGGTCTCCCCAGGGTGCCTGCTCAGCATGTAGGTATATGCAACCTGGATATTCACAATTTAAGTTCTGTGGGATACCTTGACCAGAAGGTGATAAGATCTTCCCATTTTCATTGCTTGTCTGAGAGAGCAAATCAGAAGCAATTCCACACCCTGGGAGATCCTGCAGTGATTAGCACTGCCATCAAAGACAAAGGATATAAGGAGTGTGGGCCTGCCATAATCCATTCAATTCCTGGTATGGCTCTCATATGGTCCAGATGGATTGTGGAAGATGCCAAGTGGGTTATGAAGATGTAAACAAAATATAATGAATTGCAATGGCTGTTCTGGGTGTGATATTTTTATTGGCACAGATTATGCTCCCCTTTTGGTACTTGGTATGTAGCTATTGATCTGGCAATGATTTTTCTCCAGTGGTCATCAATAAAAAGAATTTTTAAAAAGTTTGCTTTTATGGGTGAGTACACCAGGGCTTTCTTGAGCTCAGCTATGTTAACTGTCTGATCCTCTGTCATAATAGAATCTATAGGCATACTGGTTATCTGGATATTCCACAAATGGCTGTGCTGGTCCACTCCATTGATCATATCATCTAAGTGGAGCTGCTGAGTATAAATGGCAAGAATCCAGATGCCTTAGTAAATTACAAGTGTAGACGAGGGTGAGAGACATGTGTAATGAAACTCCAAGCATCTGTCACTAACACTTTGGGGTGTTAATGGTCTGGGGAAAGATGAAATCTTCCTAATAGTCAAGGAGGAATAGATATACTTTTGCAGTCTTACCAGTAAAAATAAAAGACAATGTGTTTTTCTAGCCTCTTTATATTTTTTTTTCTTTTTTAATTTTTTTTTTATTGGTTGTTCAAAACGCCTCTTTATATTTTGGAGACATACTACATATTATACTACTCCAGTTTCTCCCCCTGTGGCTGGTTTAGGAGAGGTTCTTCTCATATCTCCTTTGCAGAGGGGGAACTTGGGTCTCTTAAGGTCCTTGATGCTGAAATCTATGATAAAAAGCTCTGGTTTGTTCTTACGGCCTCAGTGATGATTCCTCCAATCATCACCACTTCTTCCTGCTGGCTGGTCCCTACCTTGGCTCCTGGTGGTTGGAAAAATCTGGGTAAACTCTAAATGGGCTCCCAGTTCTGCATAGTCTGTGATGTAACTGGACTAATTCATGAAGTATTCAATCAGCTTCCCCAGCTAGAGCCACGCTAACCTACATGGCACCCCTAGGAAAATCTATCCCTTTCATAAGTAAAATCTTGTTAGTATTACATATATTTCTTCTTAATAAAATACAACAAGCAATTATTTAAAAGTTACCGTAGGGATTCAGCTTGACACAACTGCAGCCATCTTGAGTTGTAACTACTGTGACTGCCCTGGGAAGCACTGATCTGCTTTCCCTGTATACCAACAAAGCCCTTAGAATAGCATGTGAAGCTTTATAATCAGACCCTGGTGTTCTCATTACCAGGTATGTGTCTTACGTCCTTGACATTAGCTTGACATAAACCCCGTGCATTTTCCACTTTCATGAAGTCACTTTTGTCCTGATCACTTTATAAGCCCCTCACTTCTGGCCCAAATCACAGGAATTCACCTGGAATTGCTGCTAGAGGACCATGCTTCTACCTGTAAGTCCTCAATGAATTGCTTGCTGTGCTTTCCTGGATTTGTCTGCCTCTTCCTTTGGTCTCATGGCATCTTAGGGCAGGTTCTCATGCATTGGGACTAGGTTGTTTGGAACAGTTATACCAAAATTGGAATGGTCATTATGGAAAAAGTGTGGAGATTTCTCAAAAAGTTAAAAATTGAACTCCCAGTCAATCCAGCTATCCCAGTTCTGAATATATATATCCAAAGGAAATTAAATCAGTATCTTGAAGAAACATCTTCCCTCCTCCCATGTTCACTGCAGAATTAGCCACAATAGCTAAGACGTGGAATCACCTAAATATTCACCCACTTATAAAGAAATTGTGGTAAATATACACAATGGAATATGATCTAGACTTAAAAAAAGGAAATCTTGCCATTTGCAATAACACATGTGAAACTGGAGGACATCATCCTAAGTGAAATAAACCAGTCACAGAAAGACTGTGTATTTTCACTTACTATCTGGAATCTGAAAAAGCACAATTCATAGAAATAGAGTAAAATGATAAAAACTGCTTGTCAGGGGAGGGGGAGGTGTTTGTCAAAGTCTCAGTTACATAGGATGAATGAGTTCTACATATCTAATGTACAGTATGCTGACTATAGTTAATAATACCACATCGTATATATGAAATTTGATAAAAATGGATTGATTTTTTTTCTTTCCATATTTTTCAGTTGTACATATGATGGGATTTGTTGTTAACATATTCATACATGCACACAATATGACAATATATTTCGGTATGTGTAATTTGCCAAAATACATTCTAAGTGTCATGTGTAACTAAAAAGAAGGAAAAAAACCCAATATATTTTGGCCAATGTCACTCTCTAGCACTTCCCATTTCCCTCCCTACCTCCTACTCCCTAGATCTTGTCTTCTACTAATCTTCCTTTGATTTTCATAAGATTCCCATCATTCCCTCCTTTCTTTTTCCTCTCTAGCATCCACATGTGAGAAAAAACATATGCCCTGTGACCTTCCGAGTTTGGCTTATTTCACTTAACAAAATGGCTTCAAACTCCATTTATTTTCCTGCAAATCACATAATTTCATTTTTCTTTATGGGTAAATAAAATTCCACTTTATATATACCACATTTTCTATCCATCCATCTGTTGATGGACACCTAGGCTGGTTCCATAGTTTGATGATTGCGAATTGTGCTGTTATAAACATGGGAATGCATTTATCACTGTAGTATGATGAGTTTAATTCTTTAGGATACATGTTGAGGAGGGGCATAGCTGGGTAGATGGTGGTTCCATGCCTAGTCTTTTCAGGAACCTCCATACTAATTTCCATATTTGGTTTTATTAATTTGAAATCCCACCAACAGTGTAAAAAATGTTCCTTTTTCTCCACATTCTTTCCAGCTTTTATTGTTTGTGTTCTTGATGACTGCCATTCTGACTGGTGTGAGATGAAATCATGTAGTTTTGATGTGCATTTCCCTAATTGCTAATGATGTTGAACCTTTTTTCTTATATTTGTGGGTCATTTGTATTTCTTCTTTTGAGAACTCTATGTTTAAATTCATTTGTCCATTTATTAATTGGGTTATTTGGAGTTTTGGTGTTTTTTCAATTCTTTATATATTCTAAATATTAATTCTGTGTCAGAAGAGAAGCTAGCAAAGATTTTCTTCCATTCTGTATGTTCTCTCTTCACATTACTAATTGTTTCCTTTGCTGTTAAGAAGCTTTTTAATTTGATGCTATCCCATTTATTAACTCTTGGCATTATTGCCTGAGCTTTAGGGGTCCTATTGAGAAGGTCATTGCCTGTGCCTACATGATCTTGTGCCTAGCAGTCTCAACCCTATATTTTCTTCTAGGAGTTGCATAATTTCTCTTCTAATTCCTAGGTCTTTGATCCATTTTGAGTTGAGTTTTGTGCAAGGTGAGAGATAAGGGCCTAGTTTCATTCTTCTACATATGTATAACCAGTTGTCCCAGCATCATTTGTTAAGAAGGCTGTCTTTTCTCAAATGTATGTTTTTGGTGATTTTGTCAAGGATCAGATGACTGTAGATGTGTGGTTTGTCTTTTATTCTGTACCATTGGTCTCTGCATCTGTTTTTATACCAGTACATGCAGTTTGTGTTACTATATCCCTGTAGTATAACTTGAAGTCAGGTATTGAAATGCCACTAGCATTACTTTTTTGGATTAGGATTGTTTCGCTATTCAAGGTCTTTTATTCTTCCAAATGAATTTTAGGACTATGTTTTTTAGTTTGTCAAGAATGTCATTGGTATTTTGATGGAAATTGTACTGAATCTATATATTGCTTTTGGTAATATGATCACTTTAACAATATTAATTCTGCCTATCCATTGAGCATGGGAGGTTTTTCCATCTTTTGAGGTCTTCTTCAATTTCTTTCTTCAATGTTCTATATTTTTTCATTGTAGAGGTCTTTCACCTCCTTTGTTAGATTTCTTCCTAGGTTTTTTTTAGGCTATTGTGAATGGATTTGTTTTCCTGATTTCTTTCTCAGCAGATTCATTTTTGTTATATAGGAAAGCTATTCATTTTTTAATGTTGATTTTGTAACCTGCTACTTCATCACATTTATTTATTAGCTTCAGCAGTTTTTTGGTGGAATTCTTTGGATCTTCTAAGTATAGGATCATATCATCTGCAAACACTGATAATTTGACTTCTTCCTTTCCTGTTTTTAATCTCTTTTATCTTCTTCCTTTTGTAATTGCTGTGGCTAGAATTTCCAACACTACATTAATTAAGAGTGGGCATTTGTCTTGTTTCAGATCTTAAAGGAAATGCTATCAGATTTTCCCCATTTACTATGAGATCAGTCTTAAATTTTTCATATATCGCCTTTACGATGTTGAGGTAGGTTCATCGTTCTGTATGCTAGACATTTTAATTATAATGTGTCATGAAGAGATTCTTTTTTTGGGGATTCTGAATGCATCCTGTATCTGGATATTCATCTCATTCTCAAATTTGAAAGTTTTCTATGATTATTTCCCTGAATAGGTGATTCGTTTCATTAGCTTACATCTTACAACACTTCTCAATTCCAATAATTCTTAAATTTGGTCTCTTAATGTTGTCCCAGAATTTTATATATTCTGATCATGATCACTTCTTTTCTTTAATATTGTCTGAATGTTCAAGACTGGCCACTTTGTTCTTCAGCTCTGAGATTCTGTCTTCAATATGGCCTACTCTATTAAAGAGAGAGAGAAAAAAAACATTTCATTTGGTTTATTATGTCTTTTGTTTCCAAGATTTTTGACTTGGTTCTTTTACAATATCTCTACCTCCTTATTGAATTTCTCATTTATATTCTGCATTGGCTTTCTTAGTTCACTCAGTTGCTTTCCTGTGTTCTCTTGGAATTCATTGATCGTTTTCATAATCATTCTTTTGAATTGTTTATCTGTTATTTCATCCACTTCAATACTAATACTGGGGGTGGTTCAGTTGCTGGTGAATTATGACCTTTAGGTGGTGATGCGTTACCTTGTTTTTTCCTATTTCTTATATTCCTGTGTTGGGAGATTTTATGCAACTGTTGGGATGTATTTCTCTTCCATTCTGGTGTGTGGGCCTTTTTAGGCACAGCCTTCATTGCCAGTGTGTCCTAGAGTGATCCATGATGGGTGTGGTATCCACAGTCTTTGTGTCAGTTCTCTCTCTTTTTTTCCTATAGTGAAGCAGCGACTCCTTCCTGAGACGTTTCCTTTTATCTCTGTTAATAGCTGCAACCTGCTTGTTTCTGCTTCTGAAATCATGTTTGCTCAGCAGCTGTGGCAGGAACCAGAACTGCCTGGAAAAAGGGAGAGAAATCAAGGCTACTTGACTGAGAAAGTCTTGAAACCCGGAAGTCTGTACTGTGTAAAAGATACAGAGAACAAAGGGCTGTGCTCAGCTTTCAGAGAAGACTCTTCTGAGACCGCACTGGTGCTGAATAACCCTTGCTCTTCTGCATCTCCAAGTGCCACTTGCCTCTTTTCATTGCCATAATTTTCCATTTTTCTTTAACAGTAGCAGTGGATGTCTATGAGAGAGGCTTGAGAGCCCACCCCTATCTATTCCTACTTGGGGCCTGATCATTAGTTTTGGTTTTTGTCTCTTCTGTTCTTCGTATGAGAGTATAACTGATGACTGAGTGTTGTTAATTTGTATGTGGAGCAAGGTGTGCTGTCTTTTAGCTGAGTTTAGTTCAGCAGCAGTCTCTGACCTGTGAACTTGTAGTGTCCCTGCAGGTTCCCAGCACCTCACAGACAGGGGGAAACAAACAATAACAACAACCAATGCAAACAACACACAGCATTAAAATAAATACCTGGTTCCTACTATGACATCTACAACATTAATTACTACACAGGCACGAAACAACAAAACAAAAGAAAAAACCAGGAATGGTGGTGTCAGCAACTGACAACAGCAAAACCAATAAGTAACCATGAACTAGATTTGGCTTTAAAGAAAGCAACAGGTGTCTACAATGGGATCTATAGCAGTGATAATTGCAACAGTATGAATAGTGGAGGCAAGAATTATAGTAATCAATTTGTTCTGACAGATGGTAAAAGTGCAGTTCATTAAGAGAAAAGAAAATGTGATGGGAAGATAGAACAGAGTTTACAACTTAAAATAGTGAACAGACAGAATGCAGAAGAGCTGTAGTGGGTGGTGGTTATAAGGAAGGAGGAGAAAAATAGAAAAAACAAAGTAAAGGTAGGGAAGGAGGGAGAGAGGGAGGAAGAAAGAGAGAGAGAAAGAGAGAAAACAAGATAATTTGGCTGTTAGAAGAAGAAGAGAGAGAAAATAAGAGAAGCAAAGAAAAGTAAAACTAAACAAAACAAACAAAACCCCCAAACCCTAACCCTCAAAAGACAAGGCTAGGGCTGGGGCGATAGCTCAGTGGTAGAGTGCTTGCCTAGCACTTGTGAGGCCCTGGGTTCGATCCTCAGCACCACCTACAAATAATTGGAATAAAGGTATTAAAAAAATTCCTTCCTTAAAAAAAAAAGACAAGGCTAGGTAGAGTAACTACATTTTAAAAAAAGGTAAAAATGAGGAAAAAAGAAACATATGTATGTATATATGTCCAATCAGTACAGCAAGAACACACACACACACACACACACACACACACACACCCGCCTCCCCTCCCCCAAAAAAAGGAAAAAAGAAAAAAGTAGCTGGGCGGGGTGGCTCATACCTGTAATCCCAGTGGTTCAGGAGGCTGAGACAGGAGGATCGCGCTTTGAAAGCCAGCCTCGGAAACAGCAAGGCGCTAAGCAACTCAGTGAGACCCTGTCTCTAAATAAAATTCAAAACATTGCTGGGGATGTGGCTTATGGTTGAGTGCCCCTGAGTTCAATCCCTGGTACCCCGCCTCCAGAAAAAAGAAAAAAAATGTTTCTTAAAAATGAAAGAATTGTCTCCATTGAGGAGGTCAAAATAGTTCCTGAGAATGGATGGTCACTGCCTATGCCCAGGTGTCCTTCTTTCCATTTTCTTATTGGACTATGTACTGAGATAGAGAGACAGAATGAGTGAGTGAGCAAGGGCTGGGGATTGTTAAACCCTTCCTCATTTTGTGTTGCTCGCCAAGCTGCAGCTGGAGTGACCTGAGACTGAAGCTGGTTGACACATCTCAGCTTCTCTTCTCATCAGCACAAGATAGGATGGAATGAGAAGTACTGTCCACCGGAATTTGGTCTGCACAAAAGAAATCCATGCACTCCCAGGTGGGGCCACTGCAGAGTTCTATGTGGAGAGTTCTTGTGGCTGGGGCTTAGATCTAATCAGGGTTTAGGGCCTTGGTTGGGTGGTATCTGCTCAGGAGAGATTAGATCAACACAACCCTAGGGCCCAACAGTTGCCAATCTCTGTCAGGAGTTAAATCTCAGGAGTCTCCCAAGAATTCTACTCGTGGGGCAGGGGAGCCAATCCTTCCCACACTCTGCTGTCCCTGAGCACAGCCTTCCTGAGCTTAGTCTGCGAGTGTGTTCACACCCACCTGTTCAAATTCCTGCCCCCTCTAGCTGGTCGCATAAGCCTCCAGACTCAAAGGAAAAGCAAGTCGGACCCTTCTTCACTTTTCTGACTTGAATCCCCTTGGGCAATCTTCTGTGGCCTGTTTCACTCATGTTCTGCTAAGTACATTCTAAGCCACAATTTAGGCACTTGCTAGGACAGTGTGGCAATGTCTGCTGTGATCTTCTGGCTCCATAGTAGCAGCTGCAGCGTGGCCTCCTCGAGATGGCTCCCCACTCAGCTCTCTACTGCCAGTTGAGAAACACAGAACTTTTCAGATATCAGTTCACAGTGCAGCCTCTGGATACCCAAGTTCAGAAACCATGTTAAATGAAATAAGCCAGTCCTCAAAAAACAAAGTCCAAATGTTTTCTCTGATATGTGGATGCTGATCCATAATGGGGGGTGGCAAGGGAAAAAGGGAGGAACTTTGGATTGGGCAGAGGGGAATGAGGCAAGGGGAGGGGCTATGGGGGTGGGAAAGTTGGTGGAATGACATGGACATGTATGATTGCATGAATGGTGTGACTCTGCATTGTGTACAACCAGAGAAATAAAAAGTTGTGCTCCATTTGTGTACAGTGAGTCAAAATGTATTCTGCTGTCATGTTTAACTAATTAGAACAAACAAAAAAATTATTTATTTATTTTATTTGTTCTTTTTAGTTGTACATGACAGCAGAATATATTTTGACATATCATACATACATGGAGTGTAATGTCCCATTCTTGCGGTTGTTTACATTATGTGGAGTTACATTGGTTGTATATTCATATATGAACATAGGAGAGTTATGTCCAATTCATTCTACTGTCTTTCCTATTCCCATATGTCATTCCTTCCCTTCATTCCCCTTTGTCTAATTCATTTTTTTTTGTCTTCTATTCTTCCCTTCCTGACTTATTGTGACTTAACATCCACATATCAGAGAGAACATTCAGCTTTTGATTTTTTAGGATTGGCTTATTTCACTTAGCATGGTGGTGTCTAGCTATATCCATTTACCAGCAAATGCCATAATTTCATTCTTCTTTATGGCCGAGTAATATTTCATTGTGTATATATACCACATTTTCTTTATTCATTCATCTGTTGAAGGGCACCTAGTTTTGTTCCATAGCTTAGTTATTGTGAATTGAGCTGCTATAAACATTGATGTGGCTGTGTCACTATGGTATGCTACTCTTGAGTACTTTGGATATAGACTGGGGAGTGGGATAGCTGGGTCAAATGGGGTTCCATTCCAAGTTTTCTGAGGAATATCCATACTGCTTTTCATAGTGGTTGCACTATGAAATTTGCAATCTCATCAGCAATGCATGAGTGAACATTTCCCCCACGTCCTCACCAACATTTATTGTTGCTTGCATTCTTGATAATTATTCAGGCTGCTTTTCTGATCTCAATTTTTCTGTACCAAATCTTTCCATTGTGTTTCTCTCTGTGTTCTCCCTCCCTCTGTGGTGAACCAACACTGACACTATCACAACCAGCTTGGCTCCAATGTATTATTTGTTCTTTGTTCAATGCACCCAAGTTTCCGAGTCTGCAAGACATTGTCCAATATTGAATTTTAGTGAAATCCCTCTTTCGCCCACCTCACTGAGAAGCTATACTACTGCTGCCTAAATCTTGAGCCACAGAGCAACTAGGAATGCAGTGTTCCTCTAATCCACCATCTTGAATCTCCTGAAAATAGATCTTAATGACTGACCACATATACACAGGAAAGGTAACTATGTGAAGAGATTGATGTTTCAATCAGATGGACTGAGTTATGACTACATTATGCGTGATATATACCAAACATCATATTACATACTTTAAACATAGAATTTTTAATAAAAATATAAAAATAAAGTTATACAAATCAAATAAATGAACATAAAATAGCATAGAATTCAAATTGTCAGCATCAATAATTAGGAACATTAAGTTGTTAGTGTCGGTTGGAAGTTTCTGCAGCAGATCCAATGCATAATTGCTCCAGAACACCATTTTCTAGAAAAATAGACATTAGACTTTCCAGTGACATTGTAGCTCTTGAGTAAATCTTTTAAATATTTAATTTTAAGAAGCTATAGGTGGCTGTAAATGGCAAAGTTAAATATAGTTTGAAGACTACAAAAATATTCAGAAATGCACCTGGTAAATTGTATTGCAGTATATTTCAATTCTTCCATAGGGGTTATATTAGTGTTTAAAAGTCACCCGAGTTCAATACTTCTTCATGTTGCTAGTCCATTAATTTCACATAACACACCATGTTTATCAGCCAACTTCAACTATAAATTTAACTTAGTTGCAGGAATGAGTGCTTATTCTAATCTTCAAATTATGGATGCTTTATAAATTATAAAAGGCTATGATTTTTTCAATATGAAAAATTTCAAGGGGGTGGGAGTTGTAGCTCAGTGGTAGAGCACTTGCCTGGCACCTGTGAGGCACTGGGTTCAATCCCCGGCACCACATAAAAATAAATTAATAAAATTAAGATATCAAAAAAGTTTCAGAAAGGGATATTATATCTAAAAAGGAGAAAAGAATAAATAATTTTGAAATTTGGTATTTGTTCATACATTCTGAGATGTGTAATCAAAATGAGTCTTCTTCCTTCTTTTTCTAGTATTTTCTACATTTGAGAAGTTGGTTTCAGTGTCAGTAAACTGGAATTTGTTTTGCTCTAAATACTATATTAAGAATATTATTGCTTCATTTTTCTTCAAAGAATTTCTTAATACTTTTCGTGTTTTCATGTGCACATTCAATTTTTGTTACTGATTATAGGTAATCATAGCCTGTAATTCCAGCAGCTCTGGAGGCTGAGGCAGGAGGATTGCTAGTTCAAAGCTAGTGTCAGCAACTTAGTGAGACCCTCAGCATTTTAGAGAGACCCCATCTCAAAATAAAAAATACAAAGGGCTGGGGATGTGGCTCGGTAGTTGAGCGCCCTTGGGTTCAATCCCCAGAACCAAAAAAAAAAAAAAAAGGAAAAAGAAACATTTGTCAGTGCATTATTTTCTACTTAAAACATGATTCCAAATTATTACTGAGAAAATGCAGTTGAAAGTAGATATCTAAAAACAATATCTTTGGCTTGCATTCTAGAATGTGTCTTAATTTATATTTTCCATATGGGTTAATCTGAGGCCTGATGGCACTAACCTTACCTTCCCAATAAGATTCAACCACAGTTTTGATTGAATGCTTGGCGTATATGTTCTTAATATACTTTAATATTTATTGAAGCAGCAAAGTAACTGTATCATTTTAGAATATGATTCAGTGTCATCAAAGGTGTTTTCTCTGCAGTGTTCACTAGTGTGCTTGAAAGTACGCAAAACAAGGAAGATAGGATGTCCTAGATTTTTTTTCCTTTGCTTTTGCAGCCTATTCTATTTTCTAGGCATATTTAATGGCTTGTCAGATATTTTCTGTCTAAATCCTATTTTGGTGTTATTCTGTTAAATATGTGCATAGATTCTCTTTATTCACATTGCCTTCTGGGCCAAATCCCAAGAAATACTCATGTATAGAGTATTTGAATCATGAAAAATCTAGAAATCCAATAATAATTATCTGCTTTATGTAGCTCCATTTGGGATTTTATCTAAAACAAATACATAGTATTCTGCATTTCTTACTTTATTCAAAGTTATTTCATTCGTCATTTCTGTTACACCTTTATGTGGCTTTTGTGTTTCATTCATTAGATAATGTGAACATTTCACATTGATTCTTCTGTGACAGTGTTCCATTATGATGTTATTACATTTTATAATTGTTCTGCCACAAATGGAGAAAATCCTATCATTTTCATATTTTTTAAAAGCTATCCCTCTGTATGCTAGACATTACCCATAGAAAAGAGCTGTAGAGAACACACAGTGTGGACAGATACAGTCTTTGAGGTTGAATAAATTAATGAGCATCTGTTGATTATTTTCTCTACATTTGGGAAGAAATAGTGTGTAGCAAGTTTCTAAATCTTTCTATCTGAGGTACTTTTAGAATGTTTCCAGCAAGAGTTTTCAACGAGAGAGCCCGGCTTTTAATATTCAGGTCACATGACCATGTACTTGGCTGGACAGAAAATGTATTTGGTTCAATGCATTCTTGAAAAGAAATCTTCCAGTTTTCCCAGAAATCCATCAGTTATGGTTGACATAGAACCAAAGCATTTGAACACATGCTGCTTGTCAGTGAGACAGCTGCATCTTCTCTGGTGTGGCTTCATTTTACTCTCATGTCTTATTTTCTTCAAAGATTTACTTAATGATCAAAATAATTTTAATCATTTGTGGTTTTGTTTTCTGATACTGATGATTAATTTTTTTTCTCCTGCAATCTGAAGAGAAACTATCTACAGATGGTCCCTGACTTACAATCATATGACTTTGGATATTTAATTATACAAAAGTTATATATATTCAGAAGCTATACTTCAAACTTTAAATTTTGATCTCTTCCTGGACTAGTGATATGTGGTCTGATCCTCTCATGATGTTGTATGGGCTCTGAGCCACGGGTCTCAGGCAGCCCTGTGATCACCAGGGGAAACCACCAATGTTCTACAATGTGCTGTGTTGCTAAGCTAGAATGTTCAGTGGCTTAGGTTTATGAAATACATTTTAATCTTAAGATATTTCCAATTTATGATGGATTTATGGAAATATAACCCCATGATAAGTCAAGGAATATCTGCCCTGTTTAGTGTTTTTCTTGGAAATTTTAACACTAAAACATAACACGTATTTAATAAACTTCTTGGTTTTAACAGCACTTATTTTTACTGACAAAATTTTTATAGCAACAAATTAAACAATTACAGTACTATAAGTCAGATTATTTGTGGATTATTAATTGCAAATGAAAGCTTTTTCTTAGAGATTTGATTTTTATCTTTTTAGTTTTTTATTTGTTCTAATAAGTTATTCATGACAGTGTCTTTAAATGTATTCTACTGCATTTATGTCTGATATATCAAAGTGCATAAATGTATTCTACTGTCATGTATAATTTGTATCTTAATAGAAGTACTATAGATTTTAATTGGAAGCTAAGTTGTTCTATTCTGGTGTAGTAGACAATCTGGATGACAGAAATTTCAATATAAAATATAAACTTTCGTCAGTGCTCTAATATCAATGGTGGATTTAAATTTTTTCTAAGATGCTTACTGATTAATATTTCAGATAGAAAAGTAGGTCCTTTATTAAAAACACAGATTTATTTAGATGGGTGTGATCAAGGATCTGTGATTATTGACTGATTCCTTTTTCATAAGTTAATGAAGAATCATATTCTACATTATTGGAACAAGTCACCTTTCTGTCTTCTGAAAATTGTCAGTGTATACTGAATTTGCTAAAGTAAGATATATTACTGCCATCTCCTGGAAAATTGTCATAATAATTACACAATTGCCCATCTTTGAAGTGGACAAAGATATAATAAAGACCCCCAAATCCACAATAATTAATGTGTCTCTCATGTGAACAATTTCCCCTTATAGGTGATGTTCTTGTTCAGAGCAGAGCCTGAGTAAGTGTATATCCTGCTCTTAGTTACCTTTTGGGTACAGTCATAGAGATTTTCATAGAATTTTTCTTTGTTATAGGGAGACTCTGGAAGAAATTTTAGTTTCCCTTTGTCTAATAACAGTAAAAGGAATGGAGGGAGCTAGGAAAGAATGAAGTTACTTTAGATTGGGTAGAGGGGAGTGAAGAGGGGGAGGGAATGTGGGATAGTAGAATGAATCAGACATTATTACACTATCTACATATATAACTATATGACTGGTGCGATTCCACATCATGTACAACCAGAAGAATGAGAAATTATACTCTATCTATGTGTAATACATTAAAATGCATTCTACTATCATGTATAACTAATTAGAACAGATAAAAAAATGATTTAGTGATTTTAAAGACAATCTGGAGCTTCTCTTAAACAATACTAGAAATAAAAGATTATTAAAAAAAAAGAAAGAAAGAAAGAAAAATGAACGTCAGGTTGCTGCCTGGAGAGACATTTTGTTATAGTAATGAGAAACTGCTGAACATAAGGGCCACTCTAATTTGTTCACCAGAGAACCTTGGGAATTTTTTTTATACCTTTATTTTATTTTTATGTGATGCTGAGTATCGAACCCAGTTCCTCATGTGGGCCAGGCAAGTGCTCTACCACTAAGCCATAGCCATAGCCCCCCATGGGAACTTTTGAACCACAGGGTGGTCATCAAATCTGGAAACATGGATACCATTATTTTATTATGTAGCATAGGATAATAATAAACCATTTTTTATATATTTGACTATTAGTTTTCTACTGCTACTATAAACAAATTACCATGAACTTAGTGACTTAAGACAACACAAATTTATTATCACACTGTTAGGAAAGTGACAAGTCCAAAATGGTTCTTATGGGGCTAAAAGTGTTGGCAGAGTTGTGTTCTCTCTGGAGTCTCCAGGGGGGAAGTCCATTTCCATATTTGTCAACATTTGGGGACTGCCTCCTTCCTTGGCCTGTGGCTCCTGCCTCCACTTTACACCATATCACCCTAACCTCTGTGTCTGCCCTTACACTTTCCCTAATGTTGACTTTTTGCCTCTGTATAAGAATCCCTGTGATAATGACATTCCCCCAGATCTTCCAGGGACAATCTTGCTATCTCAAGATCCTTTACATCTGCCAAGCCCTCTTTGATACATAAGGTCACAGAGTCCCTGTTTGTTTCCAGGGATTAGGACATGGACATCTTGGGGGGGCTGTGATTCTATCACACCATTGCTTTCACAATTGATGGCCCCTCACTTTTCAATAAAACTGGTGCATTAGGGAAACCTAGGCTTGTCCATAGAAGGTGAATTTGCAATAAAATGATGGTGGAGCTTTTCAGGGTCTGTTGGCTTTTGCTCGTTGGTGAAGTTCCTCTGAGTGCAGGGGCCTAGTGGATCCTGAGGGAGGAAAGCCCAAGAACAGAAACAAGTAACCCACTCCAGGCAGCTGGGGTCCTGCTCCATGGTGTCTGTTGTCCACAGTGAGGCTGCATATGGGTACTTCCTCAAGAAACAGGAGGGACCTGGTGATTCCTGCTGTCCTGGAGATGAAGCCTGCACTCCCAATAAAACCCAACTGCCCAACTGTCTCTTTTCTGAATTTATTCATACATATCATGTATTTTTCTTTTTCTTTTTCTTTTTTTTTTTTTGATTTCTCTTCTCTTCTGTCTCTGGTACTAGAGATTGAACCCAGGTCCAATTCTTGCTAAATATATATGGTATCACCACATTGCACCCTCAGCCCCCACATCCTTCCTCTATAGAGTTTTGGCTCCTAAAATGCAGTACTTGGCCCTACTTCAATAGGCTGCTTTGGAGCAGACCCCAGAGAACTTGGGAATTTACACACATCCTGGTCAACCTTTGATTCTTGGCCAAGAGACAGGTAGGTGTGAAACCCAGCTCACCTGCCTGAGTGCAGCCTGAGACTCTGGGCCTGGCTTCATGTAGGGTTTGCCTCTGTTCCTGCCTCTTTTCTGGCCCCAGTACCTCACTTGCCCATGAAGCATCCTCTCAGAGTCTGCTGAGTGAAACCTTAAAGAAACACATAACAACAGGTCAAAACAGACTCGCGCATCTCAGAGAGGCAGAATGGTGCTCAGGCCAGCAAACTTGACTATGGTCTAATGAATGGTCCACAATCATGCAACCAGAGCAGTGTTGTCCAGCAGAGCAGAAGGCAGGTCTCATGTGTTATTTCCACTTTGCTAGTGAACCCTTTAAGAAATGTAAAAAGAAGCAAGTGAAATTTTTTTTTAGCAATGTATTTTCTCCCATACTATATCTTTAAAATAGCGTCATTGTTTCAAGATGAATAGTTCATATTTGATGTTTCTTCTACAAAGTCTTTGAAATCCAGTGTGTTTTTGTACTCACAGCACATCTCGATTCAAACTAACCACACGCCAAGTGTTCAGCAGCCACACAGGACTCGTGGCTACCCTATGGAACAGTGTGGCTGGAAAGCCTGATTGTGCTAATTAGAAGAGAGTATATAAAATTTAGGGAGGCAAGAAGGGTTTCCAGGTGCCTCCCTGAGTGCTGCTTGAAGGGGTAGGGTGCCTTGGGCACAGGCCTCCCAGGCTCTTCACATCCTGCTGGGATGTATAGAGCTCCTAGGGTCCCTGCTTCAAGCAACCTTCCCATTCCCAATGAATATCCTGTTCAGGTGTGACCCAGGAGAGGCTGAGAGGATGGCCTGCCCATGGCAGATCCAGGTATAGGTCCCTGCCACTATTTCCATGATAGTGAATTTTAATTAAAAAGTTATTAAGTTGATGAATAATAATTATATATATTTATGAGGTATAACATGATATTTTGATAAATGTTTACAATATGGAATGATTAAATCAGGCTAAGAAACAAATCCTTCACCTCTAAGATTTTTTTTTTTGTGATGAAAATACTTAAAATTTACTCTTTTAGTAATTTTGAAATATGTAATACATTGTTGTTCATTATAGTCCTCATGCCATGCAATAGATCACTTAAGCTTATTCCTCTGGACTAAAACTTTGTCCCCTTTTATCAGTATCTCGCCTTCCCCTCTCCTCCCCCAGCCTCTGTTAAGCACCAAGGATTTTGTTTTATGCATGGTTCATCTGAGCCTTCCCATAAGAGTGCATCCATGCTACGTGTTCAGACAAAGTCAGGCTTCTGATGCTGTTTGGAATCACAATTAGCACAGAGATAAGCTAATCTGAATTCATAAGTGTCTTTTTCCTATATTAGAAATAAAATAAAAGCACAGTCAGCTCTTCATATCAGCGGGTTCTGCAGCCATGGATTCAACCAACCATGGATCCATCTTAAATACCCAGAAAGATATCTCATTCGTACTGAACCTTGCTCTTTCCTTCTCCTTATTCATTAAACAATGCAGTATAACAACTATTTACATAGCATTTCCATTGTACTAGGGATCATAATGAGTCTGAGTCAAAATTCAAATACATCTTTAAGCTTCACTTGCTTTGTTATTTTTGATTTTAGTTGACTTTTAAAAAATCACTAGTTCTGGAGGTCATGTAGCTGAGTTATACACCATGGGTCTCCCACTAGCTTTGGTGTAGGTAACATGTGGATTATGATCGTAGCAATTGTCTAGATTATGTTGAAGGACTTTGAAGGCCACCTTTGTTGAAACTACCACTCTTCACTTGGGCCTGCACAGATGTTCTATTCTTATTGGCTTGGTAAGTTCTAATCTCCAACAGAAGAATAAGATAAAGGCACAACAAAGACTTTTAATTGGGACATCTTTCTTCGGCAGAAGGGAGATACAGCATTGATCAGGAGAGTATCAGTCTGGCTCAAAAAAGAAAAGGACAAATGTGTACAGCTTTTAAGGCATACTCAGGGTAGGCAGGGATGAGGTCTCTTGATGTCATCACCTGTGTGTGGGGGGATAGTTGTGCCTGAGCTCTTCTCTATCATGAGGCTTCCTATGTCTCATAGCTCATTACAATCTTAAGTCCCCACCTAGGTCCTTGCATGTCACTATATTGATAAGGTAACAGCAACTGTGCATTACTTCAGTAACTGTCATACCTGTGCCTTTGCCCCTCACCCCTGAAATTTGCTTCTTATCATTGGGGGAAGTTCCTAATTGGGCTTTGGAGCAAGGCAAATCATTGCCCTGCCTCAGTAGGTGTGACTTAATGATCTTGGTTTTCTTGACTCTGACCTCTTGGTATTGCAGCTGACAGTCTTTGAAGGCCACACCAACTACCCAGCCTCCCATGTCCTGGCATGTAATGTTGGTGCACTTTCTAGCTTCTAATTTGGGGTATGTTTTTTATGGAAGTCCCTAACTGTGTCACTATTGGTGACCTTTGGATACCAGAGAGCCAAAATCTTAGATTTACATCACCTCTGATTACATTTCCCCATGCCCCAGACTACTCTGTTTCATTACCCCATAAATATACCCACACTTTCTCCTCAGTGAGGTGATTTTGAGATTTGAGTCTCTTCCTCCATGCTTGGCCACCTTTCAAATAAACTCTTCTGCAAAACTCATCTCAATGATTGGCATGCCATGTGGAGGGCACAACAGGCCTTGTTTGGTAACAATAAGTAATCTAGAGATGGTTTAAAGTATACAAAATGATGTGCACAATTTTATATTATATGAGACCTGAACATTCCATGGATTTTGGTATCTTGGGGTTCTTGTGGATACTGACAGACAACTACATTTTTATCATCTTACAGCTGTGAACAAAGGCTTATAGCTTTCAACAATTTCTATAGTGAAGGTGTTCTTGGTATTCCCAAAACAGCTTTTGAAAATATAATGAAGAGAACTTGTGGAAGTATCCTTGTTAATTCTGAAATACAGAAAAATCCGTTAGCTGTAGTGAGTAGTTTGAAGACCAAAACATGAAACAGCAGACTACAACACACATTCAAACACTGACATCAAAAGGCCTTTCAATATCCGAGCTAATTAGCAGAGGGCAATGGGCTGGAGGCCCAGAAGAAATTAGGCCAGGGGAAGCCACTCTCTGGGAAAGCAAAAACAATGACTACAAACTAATTACGCCCCCCGCCTGAGCCACAATTAAGCTGTAACTACCCTCCTTTGGAGCCAGCTTCCTCATCACCCTGGCAGGGATCTGCACAGTGCAGGGGAAAATTTGCAAGAAACTACAGTGTGACATGAAGTTGTTTTTTTTTTTTTAATATTTAAAGGCCGAGATAAAGAAATTAGGTCTCATATTTCCAGAACTAAAAGAGTGATTCTGTTTCAAAAAATAGGTGTCTCTGTCTCCACCTATCTATCTACCTATCTATTATTAATCTAATCAAATGGTTCATATCAGTTGATTTAGAGGTATTTCGATCCTACTGTTTCTGCAGAAGTTTTGAAGCAGCCTAATACTTTGGCTAAAGAAGCTTCCTAAGACTCTGAAGAAGACTTTTGGTTGCATAGGCAATTTGCAGAGGTGTAGTCTCATGACAGTCTAAAGAAGAATGAAGTCAATGAAGACGGAGACCCTACAAACCCCTACAAACACTGTACTATGCCCTAGTGCCCAGGACTGCAGTGATCAGGCGTTGAATAAATCAGTAAAAGAGAGATGAAAGGAGACAGAGACTATTTTCTCTAGAGAGCTCAATTTCAGGCTACATAAACTAGCAAACAAGTAGGAAAATGAGCCAGCAGAACCCTTAGAAAGGGGAGGGAAATTTACTGCTCCAATGGGCTCAAGGGCTCCATCACCTCCAAGACCTCAGGCTGCTTCATCTATAGGTGGGGCTGTGCAGGTGGATGGTTTCTGCTCCCCGCCTCATTTCCTTTCTCCTTTAGGTATATATATTCTTGTTAATCAGTGGAAACATCTTTTTTTATAACATAACTCGAAGTTACAAAGACTCAAAATATAGTTTTATATTTTTGATTAATATAGCAAATTCTTAAACAGAATGCTCAGAAGGAAGAAAGGAGAAGTGAATAAGAGAGAGATAAATAAAAAAGGGGAAAATGTTGAGTAAGGAGGGAGCGAGAGAGACAGAGGAGAAAATACAGAGAGGGATAAGGAAAGATGTAGAGAGGGAGAAAGGGAGGGGTTCATTTATCACTTAGAATTTCTGAATTCATTAGCTATACATAAACCAACATGGATAGATATCCAGGCCTCCTGAGCCCTCTGAAGGATCTTGTGTCTGCATTTCTCTTCTGCTGGCTATTTGTGGTTGTGATTAGTTTTGTGAATGGAAGGGAGTTATTGATGGGAAGAAGGGCAAAATTAGAAAAAGATGTGAGGGGCAAGAGGTTGGTGGGAAATGAGAGGGGACATGAAATAAGGGAGTCTGTAGGGACTGGGAATTGGGGGATAAGATAGAAAAAAGGCTCTGGCAATTGCTTTGAAGTTTTGGACCTCAGGGATATGGATGGGTAAAAGGGTTTCTAGGAAATGTTCCTGCTGTTTTGTAGTTTAAAGTCTTTCTTTGGGGTTAGGCTTACGTTTCTTTTGGATGTGGCATTGTGCTGAGATAGACACTTTGGTAGATTGCAAACTTCGTAGCAGATTCTTCCCATTCATGTTGAAACCCCCATGCAACATAAGTTTTGCAAGAAATGAAGTCTATGCTTTTTTACCTCTTGAATCTGGGCATGCTGATGTGACTTGGCCAGTGTGGTGGTAGTAAATGTGAGGCAAGCAGAGGCTTGGGAGGTAAGTGGACATTGGCCCTTGTCCTCTTTCTGCTCATAAAATCTCTGGAACCATCACTGTGAAGGAGCCTGCCTACCCTGCTAGATGAGAGAGACATGACCTGGTTTTCCCCATTGACTCTACCACTTACCAGACATGAATAAGGACACTAACTGCTGATTGCAAATACACGTGCAAGTGCCCCTACCATCACATAAAATAGAGACCAGTTGCCTCTGTGAGCTTAGCTTAAAACAGGAACCCACGGACTAGTACAGAAAAACATTTTTTTTTTTTTTTGGTACTGGGAATTGAATCCAGAAGCATTTAACACTGAGTCCATTCCCAGCCTCTTTTAAAATTTTATTTTGAGACAGGGTCTCACTAAGTTGCTTAGGGCCTCACTAAGTGCTGAGGCTGGCTTTGAACTTGCATCCACCTGCCTCAGCCTCCTAAACCACTGGAATTATGGGGATGTGCCACTGTGGTGCTTGACATGGTGGTTGTTTTAAGCTACTAAATTCTGGGGTGTTTAGTTATGCAGCAAAATCTAAGCAATACAAGCAGAAAAGAGTTTTTTACTATGTGATGATGATGGAGCTTTGTTAGTGCTCAACAATTAGCAGCCTATAAAATAGCAGCTGCAGTCAGTTCCCCAGAGAGCTAACGCTGGTGCATGTTAGCAACATGAGTGCCCCTGGAGCTCACGCTTTGCAACCTGCCTGATGCAGAAAACCCTTGACACCACTCTGCCTCATGGTTTCCTGGGGCAGAGACTCCCCCAGCTCTCCTTGGAAGTCCATCTCACTCAGAGAGTTTGGATTAGGGATATGCTCTTCTTTATATTTGGCCAAAGGCAGCAGCTTTGCAAGTGAGAATGGCATTTTATTTTTAGAAAAATCTTGGGCCCAGGGGAGATGAGAGGTGAAGGAGAGAGACCAATACTTCTTTGCGCTCCTCTCTCTGCTTCCCCTGTACTTCTCCCTGAAGACATCTCCTAGGTTCTGAAATGGGACAGCCTGTTCCTTTGGGATGACCCAGTTAGCTGGTTGGGGTGATTCATTTAGCACCTTTCCAAGGGTGTAAAGCCTGGGAATCTGGGTTGTTAGGGAGTCCAGGGGGCTGAGGAAGAAAGGACCAAGACATGGCACAGGACAAGGAAGGGAACAGGCATTGTGCTGTGTGTACAGATGGGATGTATGTGGTAGGTATATGGGATAGTGTGGTATACAGTGTTGTGTGCAGAGGAGGGATGCCGTTCTCAGTGAACCTGTTATGACATGGTTTTCCTATGCTCAAGGGACAATTTGCACAAGTTTTATGGTAACAAGGGGTTGACCTGGTGGAGTCAATTACTGTTCTTAAAATCAAATCAAGAGGTCTATCATTCATTCATTCATTCGTTATATATTTTCTGAATATTCAGTTTGGGGATGCAGTGACTAAAATATGAAGAGTATGTAAATTCATGAAGCTTCTCTTCAGAGAGGGAAATGCCCAGTGAGCAATTTGTTATATAACATAAATTCGGATGCATAAAGATGGTGAGATGTGATGTCTTGAGATAAAACGGTCAGCAAAGTCCTTGCTGAAGAGGTGGTGTTTGAACAGAATCATGAATAAATGAAGGAAGGGGACTGTGACTTCTGGAGGAAACCACTCCAGGCAGAGTGCACAGGAAGTGCACAGGCCCTGAGGTCACAATGCTGGGTGGAGGATGCAGTCAGGATGTGATAGGTCAGTTGAGGGCTGGAGCTGGGGAGGAGGTTGGAAACTTGCATATCATAAGCTGAGGCTCGTAGGTTATCAAAAGAACTTTCATTTGAGTTCTGTTAAGGTGCCTGGGAAGCTTTTAAAGATGGAGGGCAAGGAAGTAACTTGATCTGATTTTTATCCTTAAGGGATCTTCTGCCTGTTGCATAGGAACAGAAGACATCAAGGGAGCCCTGGAAAGACATCTGGATCTAGATGGTAGAACAGTGGCTCCATCACTGGCTGACCTTGGCTTGTATCTTAACCTTTCTGAGTCTCAGTGTTCTTGTACACAAATTGGTGACAACGACAATACATACATATGTACCTAATTCATCACATTGTGGAATAACTTAACTACTTTTTGAGGATCTGTTCTGTGCCAGACACTCTGTGAGGTGCTGAACTGTATGGAGGACTAAGCAATACCCATGGGGATCCAGCTGCCCCTAAGCACAGTGAAATTTGAGAACTGGTGACCATGCTATTGCCTTTATTATTAGGCAGATGGTGTCTTGGCATGAGGGAGGAAGCAGCTGTGGACCTTATTTCAAGGGCCACAAACAAACTGGCTCCCAAGGCAGGAATCCATCTGGGAGGTCTCAATCACCCCTGGAGACTGAGGCCTTGTGCTATAGAAACCTAGGAGAACCCGGAGCCTGCTTTATCCTCTTCTAGCTCCCTGCCATTTAGCCTTTTTCATTGTGTGATTCTTAAGTATCTTGCCTTTATTTGCTTTGTTTCATTAATCTTTATATGTTGGTTTAGATTTTGTTTTCGGTATATTAATGATTCCATTGAGTCAAAATCTGCTTCCCTGTAGTTTCAAATGTGTAGAAATATAAAAATAAGAGTTGTTCTGCCTTGGTCTCCTCAATCCAAGGGTTACAGTGAGAGCATTGGGTGTCATGTTAACTTACTTTTGTTACTCACACCAACCTCTGATAAAATTACATTAAGGAAACCTAGCTTAACAGGAATATAATTTTATTTTAATTTTTGGTGTGGTCAAATACAAAACATAAAACTTACCATTTTAATCATTTTTATGTGTACAGTTCAGTGGCATTAAGTATGTTCACATCGTGCAACCATAACATCTATTTAATTCCAGACCTTTTTCATCTTCTCGAACTCATCAATCTGTGTTCATTAAACAAAACTTTGCCATTTCTACTTTCTGTCTCTATGAATTCGACTATTCTAGATATCTCATCTCATAGGAGAATGATCTGGTACTTGTCCATTTGAATCTGACTTCTTTTACTTGGCATAATGTCCTCAAGGCCTAACCATATTGCAGCCTATCAGAATTTCCTTCCTTTTGAAGACTGAATAATATTCTACTGAATGCCTATGCCACACTTTGCTTATCCATTCATCTGTTGATGAATACTTGTGTTGCTTCCACTTTTTGCCTACTGTAAAACCCATATGAGTATAGGGGTTCAAATATCTCTTTGAGACTCTGCTTTCAATTGTTTTGGGCGTTTATCCAGAGGTAGGATTTCTAGATTATGTGATAGTTGTATTTTTAATTTTTTGAGGAACCACAATACTGTTTCCATAGGGACTGTGCCATTTTACATTCCCATCCACGGTGCCTAAGAGTCACAGTTTTTCCACATGTTTACCAGAACTGGTTATTTTCTGTTATTTTTTTATTTATAGAAGTCATCCTGATTTATTTGAGGTAGAATCTCTTATGGTTTTGATTTGCATATCCTTAATGATTAAAGATATTGAGAATCTAATTATGTGCTTGTTGGTGATCCATATATATTTCCTTGGAGAAATGTTTACTCAAGCCCTTTGCCTATTTCCTAATTGGGCTCATTTTTTGTTGTTGTTGTTGTTGTTGTAGGAGTTCTTTAAATACTCTGGATATTAATCCCTTATCAGATCTATGATTTATAAATATTTTCTCTCATTCTGTGAGCTGCCTTTTCATGCTCTCCTGTTCTTTGATGCACAGAAATTTTAAATTTGGGTGGGGGGTAACGGGGATTGAATCCAGGGATGCTTAACCACTGAGCCACATCCCCAGCCCTATTTTGTATTTTATTTAGAGACAGGGTCTCACTGAGTTGCTTAGCGCCCTGCTTTTCATGAGGCTGGCTTTGAACTTGTGATCCTCTTGCCTTGGCCTCTCGAGCTGCTGGGATTACAGGTGTGAGCCACCACACTTGGCCAGAAGTTTTAAATTTTGATGTAACACAATTTACCTATGTGTGTGTGTGTGTGTGTGTGTGTGTGTGTGTGTGTGTTGCCTGTGTTTTTAGTGTCATGTTCAAAAAATAGTTGTTAAATTGTTCAATAAGCTTAGGAGGAAAATTGTAAAATTCAATGCAATGAAGTTTATGTCCTTGATCAATTTTGAGTTAATTATTAATTAGTAATTAATTGTTAATCAATTATGGTGTAAGGTAAAGGTCCAACTTCCTCCCTTTGCATGTGGATATTTGTTGAAAAAAAAATGTCCTTTCCCCATTGAAACATACTAGCACCTTTGTAGAAAATCATTTGAATGTGTATGTGTGAATTTATTTCTGGATGCTTTATTTTATTCCATTGGTCTATATGTCTTTTTCTAAGTCAGTAAAACTATATTGTTCTGATTACTATAACTTTGTAGGTTTTGAAACCTATAAAGTATGAAAGTATGAAACCTCTGACTTGAGCCTTCTTTTTTTAGACTGTTTTGGTGATTTTCAGGGTCCCTTGATATTTCATCTGAATTTTGGGATGAATTTATCTTTTCTCTGCAAAAAATAAATGTCATTGGAATTTTGGTAGAGATTGAAATATATCTGTAGGCAACTTGGGGCTGTATTGATATTATAAGAATATTAATCTTCCAGACCATCAGCAAGGCTGTCTTTTCACTTATTAGTGCCGTCTTTAATTTCTTTCAGCAACATTTTATAGTTTTCTGTATACAAGTTTTTTATGTCTTTGGTTAAAAAATGGGATTGTTTTCTTAGTTTTGGCAGGTCATTATTAGTATATATGAACATAATTTATTTTTGCATGTTGATGTTGTATACTGCAATTTTGCTGAATTCATTAATTAGTTTTAACTAGTAAATGCATGCACATGTGTGTGTGTGTGTGTGTTTGTAAAATGGAATATAACTTTTTAAATTCTTTCAAGATCATCTTCTCCCTATCTATTAGGAAGCTGTGCATGAATGCTCTTTGCAGCTAACAAATACGGAATGCAGATGTGTGAAGAATCCTCACCATTCTATGCTGATGCTGGTACAGACAGAAAAAGCAGATCACGATTGCCAGTATACTTTGAACTTGTCAGTTACACAAAATCAAGTGAAAACGGCTAATACCCCAGTTAAAAATGTTGGCAGAAGAGGGAAACATTTGAGAGATCTTTGCATGTTTTCAATTTTCCTTAGTATTAAAATAGGACCTCTGAATAAATTTGTGTTTATCCCAGCATGTCAGAATTTTCACAGAAAATGGTAGATATTTAGTAGAAAATTGCTTTGCTTTATGGTATCTCTTTCCACACCATGAATGAGGTGTAAATAGTTTTCTAATTTAGGAAAAAAACCATACGATTTTCCTTCTTGAGAAAGACAGCTTTACTTATTCTCATGGTAATGGGATGTCATACTGAAAACATTAGCACAGGAGAATGCAGAAGTCAGGGAACTTCTGGAAGGTCAGATTAAAGCTACAAAGAAATGCTGTGCACATCAAGATTGTAGGTGCAACTGTAAAGAATAGGGTGTGACTAAAAAGGTGAAGTAGCTCATCTGCTTCCACCAAGAGCAGCATGTCCAGGGGACAGTTCTCTGCTCTGTTGGCCTCACACTCTGAGGTTAGGAGGAAGGGCAGCCACCTAAGCAGTGGCTTCCTTCATTGCTCAGAACTCAAGACAACCTCACTTGGGTCCAGGAGCAGCCTATCTTGGCTTCCATAGGTGAGGCCAGGAATTAGAACAGATAGGATCATCTGCATTGGCAATTCCATGGCTCTTCAGTCTGTGAAGAGCACAGGTGGAACCCTGTAGCTCTCTGAAGCACATGGGATCAATAAGCCAAAGCCTTCCCCTTTCCTCCTTCACTTAATGGACAAATTGCCCCTGAGTGTCTCCCAGGATCCCATGTGGTCCTGCCTATAATTACAGTTTGCTTCTATTTCTGGTGGTTCATCCCAGGATCCCATGTGGTCCTGCCTATAATTACAGTTTGCTTCTATTTCTGGTGGTTCATCTCATGATAGTCCATTGACATAATGAGAGAATCCCACGGCCTGGCAACCAAGGGTGGAACATGTTCCAATGAACCTCTAACTCACTCATTCAATTGGATCAAACTTCAGTTGCATCTGCCCTTGGCTTATCTCACTTGTGAGTACAAACCACCCCTCTGTTTTGCCAGGTTTTACCTCCTGCCCACGCTCCCCCCATCCAAACACTGGCTGACCCATGGAGTTTCTCCTGTGTACTGGAAGAGCTCTTTTTATTTCTACTCCTAATCCTGAGGACTTCTCCTTCCTTTATGCTGTAGATTCCTCCTCCAGTGCATCCTGCCCACTTAACATCTATTTCACATATATCATCCTCTGCCTCTTGCTTGCTTTTCCCTAAGAGAATAAAATGATTAATTATTTCCCCTGCCTGTTCACCTGGGTTCACTTCTTGTATATTATAATTTTATTTCCCCCTTTCAAAAGAAAATTATTGATACCCCCTGCTATTATAACTCCCTATTTAAAGCTATGTTAAAATATGAACTCTCCACTCCCTATTGCTTTTCCCAAAAGGAGACCTCACTTGGGTCCCAGGAGCAGCCTATCTTGGCTTCCATAGGTGAGGCCAGAGGAGAGAACTGACCCCTGAACATGCTGCTCTTGGTGGAAGCAGCTGAGCTACTTCACCTTTTTAGTCACACCCTATTCTTTACAGTTGCATGTACAATCTTGATGTGCACAGCATCTCTTTGTAGCATTAATCTGACCTTCCAGAAGTTCCCTGACTTCTGCATTCTCCTGTGCTAATGTTTTCAGGATGACATCCCATTATCATGAGAATAAGTAAAGCTGTCTTTAAAGTTTAATCCACTTATTTTTTCCTGTTGTTCTAAGCGTGCTGCATTCCTATTGCTATTTTGTAATATTTGTTTTATTTTGGTTTAAAAATGTGAAACAATTTCAAACTTGAAGGCAAACTGTAATTACAGTACACAACTATTTTTTCCTCACTCATTTGCAAGTAATTTTCCCACATGATATCCCATTATTACCATCTCATTCTCAAACCCCTTTACCTTTTGCTATTTGTCTTAAAGGCGTCCTTTAGCAAAACAAGTCAGCCTAAAGTCTTGCATTGCAAGCAGCTATTCATCTCTTAAGGTTTCTTCAGTCTTGAATAATTTCACAGTTTTTCCTTGACTCTTATGACCTTGACTTTTGGAGATTATGGGCTATTTTAGTAGAATGTAATCCAGTTTGGATTGGTCTGATGTTACCTCATGGCTTAACTTCAACTATGACTCTTTTCAGGAATGTGATAGTGATGCTATACATATGATGGAGTATGTTTCAGTTAGTCTCATTACTGCTCATGTTTACTCTCATTACTTGATTAAGGTGGTACCTGCCAACTTCCCTGTTTTAAAGATATTCTTTTTCTCCCATAGTAAATAACAAGTGTTATGGGTGGAAAGTGTTGCATACTATGCAAACATCCTGTTCCTCATGAAACTTTCAAGTTACTCTCTTATTTTCTTATTTGTAGCAACATGTTTCTGTGGATTACAATTTTACTCTATGCCTTATATATTCTGTTACTATCATGATGTATCTGAATGTGCAAAAATGTCTTAGGTCTGGTCAGTAGGAGCCCCTTCAAGCTGGCTCCACCCCTTTGGCAGTTCTTCTTATTCTTTGAGCACTGTCCTACCTCTGGCACAAGAAGAAGTTCTTCCAGGATCATTCTGTACATGCCTTGCTCCAGCTCTGGAATCAGCCACTGTTCCAAGGTGCCCTGCTTCTTCATAATGGAAAATGGGATTTAGAAATCAGAATGTGGGCACCACATATGCTCATCGCTATTGGGCTGCTGGATGTCCCCAGGCCTCTTAACACAGAGAACATCTGTACACATGTATACACATCTACATTTACATCTTTATGTCTATACCTCTCTCTGTGTGTTGAAAATTTGATATCTCCAATTCCTTCCTCTTCCTCTTTGCTCCCTGGCTTGGGATATAACTGATTTTGCTCTACCATGACGTGCTGCCTCACCATAGTCCCAAAACAATGGGGCCAATTGATCATGGACTGGAACCTCCTCCAAAACTCTCAGCCCCAAATAAACCCTTTTATTTTTGTAAGTTTTTATAAGTGAGCTATTATTTTATCTTTAACTTTTATCTTTATAAGTTAGTTATCTCAGGAATTTTGATGGTCAGTCAGAATGTACATGTTATGGAAAGTTGAACTTCTGTTTTACCTTTTAGTGTTAATACAATCTGCCTTTTTTTTTTCACTTGAAGAACATTTGCGGGCTGGGGTTGTGACTCAGTGGTAGAGCGCTTGCCTAGCATGCGTGAGGCACTGGGTTCGATCCCCAGCACCACATAAAAGTAAAAAAATAAAGATATAAAAAATATTTTAAAAAATAAAAATACATTTGAGGGGCATAAGGTATGCCATTATAAAGACTGAGTTTAAGGCAATCTGCACAGGCTGGGGTTGTGGCTCTCGCCTAGCTCATGTGAGGCCCTGGGTTCTATCCTCAGCACCACACAAAATAAATAAATAAAATAAAGGTATTGTGTTCAACTACAACTAAAAAATAAATATTAAAAAAAGAAACACTTACCCCAAGATTCCAGAAGGAAAGGATACAAATCTGACAAGTCAGGAGCAAACATGGGCTAGGGGAGAGGTTGATGTTCAAAGAGGACAAGGAAAGTTCATCCTTGGTGCAAGCTTATGCCATAAGCAGAACATACTGGAATGATCCATTTAGAATGAGAAGACCCAGAGCCAGATGCTGAAGGGAACTGCAGGGTAGAGGACATGGCATGAGGCAGCAAGATCTTCTGCTGAAGAGTAGAAGGAGAACAGTCCATTTTGTTGATTTTCCTTGTAGACTGAAAGCTCCCTGGGGCTTGGGACATTTCTTTCCTGTTCATTGTCTCATTTTTGGTGTATAGCATTTATTCATTCAACAAACAATGTGCCCACTCTGTGGCAGGCACTGCTCACTGTGCTGAAGAAACAGCAGTGAACAAAACCCAGAAGCTCACATTCACAAGCTGGGAGGTCACAGTGGAGAAAATGAATGCAATAATTTATATGGTAATAGGTGCCATGTAGAAAATAAGGCAGGGAAGGATGAATGGAAGGGTTACAAGTTCTCAGTAACAGAAAAAAATGTTTAGTAACTAAATGATATTTCAGGTCCGTTTCCCAGAAACAGCTTGTGAGATGAGAATTCATGGGCAAGAGAGGCATAAAGGATGTGCCCTGTGGCACTTGCAAACTCGGTTTTGAGACCTCCTAGCAGTGATTTCTCAGCTCGATCCTCCAGAAAGTAGAATTGAAGGGAGAACATTTCATTTGGGAGATTCAAGAGTAGAGGAACCATGTGACATGAGGGGAAGGCTTGCTGTGTTGAAGATGCTCACTGTGACTCACAAGGAGACGCAGCTCAGAGTCCACACGCTGGTCTCTGGGAGAGCTCTGGTTTGGAAATGGCTGGAGTGTGTCTTCCATGGATTCATGAGTTGAAATTTAATTCCCATTGTGTGGTAATAAGGCTGGAAACAGACTGCAGTGTGTAGAGATGGGGCCTTGGGGAGGTGGTGAGAGTTAGACAATGTCATCGTGACTGAATACTGTTGGCTTTAAAAAGAGAGAGAGCAGCACACATGCTTGCTCCCTGTATCTTGCTATGTGGTGCCCTGTTCCAGCTCGGGACTCCACCAGCAAGGCCATCACAGATGTGGGCCCTTGACCTTCACGAGAACTATGAGCCCAAATTAACCTCTTTTTGATAAAGAGGCCTGCCTGGTGTATTTCATTATAGTTATAGAAATGGAGTAATATAGGGAGGCTCATGCAGCTTAGTCTGCTGGGAGTGGGAGTGGAGAATGGGGGTGTCTCTGTGCCTATTTCCCTCCTAACTCATGTTACCAAGATACATTCCATGGGGGACAGCAGCAGGCTCTTCAGTGCCTACTCAGAAATTCAGTCCTCTTGGTGCGTGGCATTTTGTTAAAGTCTGGAAGGGGAAAGGCAAGCCAGCAGGGGAGTTGGAGGGTGTGGGTTGTGTGGACCAGGAAAGAAAGAAGAAAGCAATGTAAGAAAGCCAGAAATGCCAAAGTTCAGGTCTAATACACAGAGGGTCAGTCTTGGTTTAGCTGCCACCCAGCGTCATGGCCTTGAGCAGGCTGCCTGGGGCCTCTGAACCTCTTTGACAATAAGGGCTGGAGTGGGACAGTCTGCTGAGTCTCCTTAGTGGAGACTGCTTGTCCCTGCAGTGCTCAGCATCTCACCATGTCCCTGGCTGCACCTGGACATACCTTAATATGATACTGGAGTCTCCAGAGCCTGGCACACTGTAGGCATTTGATAAATTCTTGTTGAATAAATGACACTGGAAAGCTTAGTTTTTAGCAGTCACAGCTGGTGATGGAAAAGAGAAGTCTGCTGGGTTTGAGCAGAGGTTTTTGAAAAAGGTTAAGAAAGAGCATTCACCTCTCTTTGCACCCAAGAGGAAGTGTTCCTTTCACTCTGTAGGAGGAGAGGGAGAACTCATTTCTGAGCCTCAGAGAAATGTGTCACTAACATTTACTCAGTGGTGAGTGGGAGCTCATCAAATGAGTTCAAACAAAATCGCACTATAGCTGACTGCAGAGGGAATGTAATGAATTTTTAAATCCCCTAATATTATAACATTTTCACCCAATTGCTAAGAAATTATAAGCATGTATTCTATCTGGGAGGTAGAACAGTGGCGCGTTGGGGTGGGGCTAGGGAGAGTGTGGCACAGGAAGAAACAGAGTAATCTTGGTGTTAGGAGAAAACTATTGAAGCATCTGAACAATACATATGGTCTGGAGTTGCCCTCAGCTCCATTGGTGTCTGAAGGGCAGACACAGTCTGCTCTCTATAGCATGTGCCAGTGATTTCCTTGGGTGACGAGCCACCTTCACCAGAAGCAGTGCCTCCTATTAATTCAACCAGGTGCCACATCTCACAACAGCAGGGCACACCATGCAAACTGTGTTCAGTGTGGGAGGCCATCCTCGCACGTGATTTGAGTTACCTCCCTGGCTGCGTGAGAGGCGCTTAGGCACAGCTGTGTCAGAGCTTCCCCCACCCTTCTCCAGGTCCGAGGGCTTGTCCCTGCAGAGGCGTGTCTGGCCACTGCCCCAAAGACCCAATCGTCGCCCCTGACCTTGGGATGCTGCCCCCTTTAATATTCATTGGAAGGGATTTTCCCCGGAATTCTTTGTTCCCCAATAAAAGCCCTCTCCCTGGCGTGTTTTCTCTCTCTCTCTCTCTCTCTCTCTCTCTCTCTCTCTCTGTAGTCTCTTCAGTAAACCTTGCTACTGCATTACAGGCTGGAGCTAGTAGAAGCCATCCTGGACCTGGTTTTGAAGGTAATTAGAGTCTTGTCCCTTTAATTTAAAATTCCCTAGCATTTTTCTCACGGTTTGAACCTTCTTTCATGAAGCCAGCGTGGGTCGCAGGCTAGAGTTCAGTGTAGAAACATGAGCTTGGAGGAGCTGTCGCTTTCTTTTGCTGTGTGTGCTCAGGCCTTCGTGTATATTTTTGCAAGCAGAACACTAATTTTCATATACTTTGTCACCTGCAAGTAGGGTTGGAAGATTTAACAAATGTAAATGCAAGTTGCTTAGTTAAATTTGAATTTCAAGTAAAAATGATTGGTTTTCCCCCAATACCGCATAGAATATAATAAAAATATTTATTGTTTATTCAAAATTCAAATTTATCTGGACTTCTTAAATTTTATCTGGTGTCCTTATTACAAATATGGTATTTTCTGTATATATGGCTATTTCTGTGGGTCTATGTGTTTTCACATATCTGGTAGCATATTGCACATGCTATTCTATGTTTTGATTTTTGTGTGTATCTTGATTTTGTTATTTAAAATACATCTTATGGATTATTCTTTATTATACAAACACATCTGCCTCATTCTTTTTAACAGCTGGTGAATGGATGTACATAGACATTTAGCCATCTATATTTTCAAACTTATCACTTTTATGGCTGTCAAATAATGGAAAACTTTTTTCTTTGTGCCGTCTTCTCTGGAGCAGATTTAAACCTTTGTTATGCCATCCTATTACAATGGAAATGCACAGGGGACTTTTCTATTAAAGCCATGTGTTATTCATGACGGGACCTTCCAAGGAATGTTATCAATAAGTGATTTTTTCATTGTGTGAACATCATAACATGTACACAGACTAAGCTGGCTATGATGTCACTAGGTAATATAATCTTATGGGACTACAGTAATAAGTGGTTTGTCACTCACTGAAACATATGCAGTGCATGAGTGTATATCATTTAGTATATGTTTAGCAGCAGTCATAATTGTACCATTATTTCATATTCAATTCATAATTGTACCATTGTACCATACAATTCATAATGTTGGCATTTTTATTTGGGTTGAATCTCTACTTTTATTTTTTTTTCTTGTCTGTTTTCCATCTTCTTATCTATTCTACTTTCCAAGCGGTTTTCTTGAATTTTTCTTTCTCAGATCTTTTAATGCACTTTTAAGATGTGGAAATATTGCATATTGTATCACTCAGCATTGGCTAGTATATATTGTGGTCACAACCCTGAAATCTCAGCGAATTCAAACAGTGAAGTTTTCTTGCCAGTTCAAACTACACATCTATTACAGGTCGATTTTGGCTCTGCTGTGCATTATTGTCACACTGAGACCCAGGGTGACTACACAATCCACACATGGAACAAGCACTTGGCCTACCACACGTGGATGTCAGCCTGGTCTGATACTTCTGCTTACAGTTCAGTGGTCAAGGCAAGTCACATGACCAAGTCTGTAGGCAAGTACAATTCTCCCTCAACAAGAGGCAGTGGTTATTTTTTGAACAATAATACATTTGACTTCATATCCAAAATTTAAATAACAATATTATGTTCTTATGCTTGATTTATGGATTCAGTATCATTTTGAACATCTCTGAGAATGATTTTTTTAAATTTATATTTCAAAGTTTTACCTCAATAGTTTGTTTCCCTTTGTTCCCCACTTTTTAATGTTTGTTTATTTTTGTCTACATATGATGGTCTTCCTCAGTTGGATCCTTAGTTGCCCATTCAGATTTAAGAGGGAAAAAAATTGAGCATCTGGCCAACCACATGTTGATGTCTGCCTGTGTGATACTGTTGCTTAACGTTCAATGACCAAGATGAGTCACTTAGGAGCAGGTTGGAAGCTTCCAATAGGCCTATTTTTTTGAGTGTGGAACTGATAGTTTGCCAGGGCACCAACCATTACTGGTCTGTGAAGGCTGTGTGCACCCCTGTCCAAGCAGGAAATAGATATCATGCTCAGACCCTCCCACAGCCTCTTCATGTAACACTCCTGTCCCTGTCCTAAGAGGAACAACAGTGGAGGGTGAGTGCTCAGGGTGAGATTGGAAACCTGGGTAGTAGCTGGGAGCCACTACCACCTGAAGTGTGAAAATAAAAGGTGGAATAGAAAGTATGGGACTCTCCTAAAAGCTCTCAGCTCTGGGAGAGGGGCTCCTTAACAGGAACCATTGCCATCACAGGGAAATGAAGCCATTGCCAAACTACAGTCTGGCATGAAGAAAAGGGACAATAAATATGACAGCCTCTGTCTGCTGCAGTCCAAGATCATCACACCAGTGCATTGCCAACCCAGCAGAACCTACCAGAAGCCAGAAGGAGAAAGTGCAAGGGACACTCTTTGATGGCTTACTTTCTGGAACACAGAACACAGGAGAGAAGGATCAGGAACAGATTCTGAAGGGCTCAGGAGAAAAGAGCTAGGCCAGGGGTCTTTCCCTAGGGGACAGTGTAGGTTTCCAAGGAGGCTGCTCTGAGAGCCTTCTGGGGCATCTGCAAATAGGGGGAGCTGTGAGGCCAACTGTTCCATATGAAGACTTTCATCTGCTCCCGACCCCTCTGTTCTCCCCATGCCTCTGCCCTGTTCTCCACTGCGCCTGTGGCCCCAGAGCCTCCTGTGTCCAGGGAAGGGAGTGTGGGCCACTCCCTTTTGTAACTTGTGATTCTGGGACACACACTTGGAGTTGTGGCTTCCTCTTCTTTGCCAAATTAGTTACCACTTCTCCTCCAAGAATTCGCTGATATTGCTTGGTCTGTGTGCATTTCCTGTTTTCTTATTCCCCTACCTTATTCTGCTAGGAAGTGGAATTAATCACAACATTTTTACATTTATTTTAACAGAGTACTGTTAATAATATAATAATTATTTATAGTTCTTTAACATGATCTATAGTGTGAACATAAAATAAATAATTACATAAAGTAACTTGAAAAATAATTCTGTGAGAGCACACCTTCAATGGAATATATTCCAAGGACACATATAACCTAGGACAAAGGAATATTTTTAACTGTGATATTGGATGTGTTCTTTCAAACAGTGCTGATACTTTAAGCTTAAAACTTTGCATGTGGACTCTAAATTAGAACACATGAGTAAATATAGTCATTCCTTGGTAGTTGTGGGGGACTGGTTCCAAGACCCCATCAAAATCCTTGGATGCTCAAGTCTCTTATATAAAATGGCATGATATTTACATAAAAGCTGTGAACCTCTTCCCATATTCTTTCCACCATTTTTAGATTATTTATAATACCTAGTACAATGTAAAGTCTATGTAAACGGTTGTTTAGGGAAATAAATCTATTGTTCAGGGAATAAAGACAAGAAAAAAGTCTGTACAAGTTTAGTACAGATGCAATTTTTTTTTTCTGAATATTTTCCATCCATGGTTGGTTGAGTTTGCAATGTGGAATCCAAAAGGCATAGAGGACCAACTGTCTGTTTATGTTGGGGGGGGGGAGGCAGAATTATCTCTGCGGAAAACAGCATGAGGGGAGTTACAGAAGAACCCTGCACTACTGAATTGTTACTCTGACTTTAAATACCTACTGTTCTGTGTGTTCCTGTTGTGAAGTAGTGAGAAATTCACAAATTCACAAAATAGTATTCTTGGTGGGAATGTCTGACCTAAATAAAATCATGAGGAAAGAATCAGACAAATATAGAATGTAGGATGTTTTGCAGGAACTCTTCAAAGAACTTGTTGTCACGAAGAACAGTGAGGTGACAGGACTATTCCTCAGGAGGGGAGAAGACCAAGATGTCAGAACCAAATGCAAATGTGTGAATTTTCAACTCTATTCTGAGCTAAAAGGAAAAAAAATACTATTCTGGAATTCATACATTGACTTCCTCAGGATACAGAGGTTGTGGGGCTGCATGCAGGGGCCTGTCCTGGTACCTGTGCCCACCTCCCTATGATTCTGTAAGAAGGCGGTGTGTGCAGAGAAAGAGACAAGGGCATGGCAAGGGACCAGCAGTTGATGAGTTTGGGGTGACTTGATTTATTGTTACTTTGAAAATTTAAAATAAAAAAGAGAAAACTTTAAAAGCATGCCAAAAACCAAACAAATTTTAACATTTTAAAAAAATTATTACCTTTTTTCTTTTAAATCCCACAACTGAGTTTCAAAAAAATAAGTGACTGAGGCATACTGAAAGAATAGAGATATATACTAGAGAAATCACTTCAGATGAGAAGTGCAATGCTCTCTTCAGCCAGGAGAATGTTCACTCAAAAGGATGGCTGAGAGGTGGGGATATAACTCAGAGGTTAAGAGCTTGCATAGCATGTGCGAGGCCCTGGGTTCAATCATCCATCCCTGATCACATACATACAAAAGGACGACCAGTTTTCTTGAGTACTCATCTTACTACTTTCAAATACCAAACACCAACACCCTTCCTGTCTTCTACATAGAGGAGATTGTCACACATTGTGCTCTGAGAAGAGCCAGGAATCTTGGAGACATATCTCCTTAATGGGCACAGACCAAACAAGGCCTAGTCTTGAGAAGATGCTGACTTGCCATTCAAAACCCAAAACTCTCTAGTGTCTAGAGAAAGGAAGGTGCTAAAAACCTACATGTGCCATTACCTCTGCTCATCACTGACTGATATTTAGCAAGGTATGAGATCTCTTTCATATACATTTGGCAGCATCCCGAGAAGTGAGAAACTTAGAGACACAACAAGACCTGTTGATGCTTGGGCTATCTACTGTTGGAGGGGCCAAGTACAGTCTGCTCTCCTAAATTTATTTTAGCCACAGACTCTTTTTCCACTTGCCACTGAACCTCTCCCACAAGAGGGCACTCAGACACTTGGACCTGCTGAGAACACTTGAAACACAACTTCCAAGTGCAAAGGCAGCGGTGAAATCACTGGCTTTACACAGACACTGGCAGCTGAGGTAGATTACTCCAGCTGAGGTAGATCACTTTTAGATACATCATCCAAAACATACTTGTCACCGATGTCAGTGTCACATATACATTATGCACACGTACATGTTAATATAACACATGTGTATACTTTGGCATATTACAACAGAGAAAGGTTTTTGTCAAAGTTAAAGGGGTTCCCTCCTCATCCATCCCTGATCTACCTGAAGGTATGGGTGTATACCTGCTCTTTTATTTTTTATTTTAGAAGTGGTTGTGGTGGGGCTCATGGAGACACATATGTGTCTGTATCAGTTTGTAGATACAAGTATGGTTAAAATGTGCATGGTGTGGAGGGGGTGTTTCAAGATGGAGATTGTGTTCCTGGCTGCTTTGTGAAGTGAAACCAAGAAAAGCAACAGGCAGCTTCTCAGCAAGGTGGGTGAACAAAACAAGTGGGGAGACATTCAAAGCACATCACTGACTCAGGAGTTTGGATATAATAAAATAAGGAAGAAATCCCCAGCAGCATAGCCGTTACCACAGCCAGGCCAGAAGCTCCAGTCAGAGTGGTTCCTTTGTGAGCACAGTGGTAGGATAAGGGAAGTAAAGGAACCTGCATTTTGGGGAGGCCCAAGGCCTGTCTGGGTATGGAGACTTTAGAGATCAAGGACGTTGCCTGGCAAGCCTGAAGGACTAACTGCAAGATACCTGTGTATGGGGAAAGAAGCTGCCATCTCTCCAGGTGGCCTGCAAGAAACCATTTTGCAGCTTCTACAAGCATAGCCAGCAGCTGAGGGGGCTGATTCCTGGTAAACCGGAGTTTGACCCAAAATACAGGCCTAGTAAACAATTGCTGTGTGACAGAGTGTGCTTAAGTGACCAGGAGAAAATCAAACGTGAGAGAGGTTTACACAGGGGAAAACTGGTCACAGAAACCCATCCGTCTCTACCCTTCCCCTTCCAGTCTAGGTGCTTGCAGGACTGGTTGGGAGAGATGCATCTGGCAGGGAACTTGGAAAGGCAGAAGTGGAAGAAATTGTTTGGAGACTGAACCCAAGATCAAGAAACATGGGGTCTGCAGGTGATGTAAGGAACTAAGAATTGACTCTCCCACCACACGAGTGGAGCCCAGGGGAGATCCCTGGGGAAAAGTTCTCCAGTGTGGACCAGCAAGGACTGGGCATTGGAAGTGGGCTGATTTAAAATCTCCAGACCAATTGGCATTTAGCGAAGAGCCTGGAGCCCACCTAAGCCTAAACCCCGCCTCCAGGAACTCTGCCTGCAGGATTACCTCTCTCATTCCGGAAATTCAGAGGGTACAGCATTACTCTCCAGAAGACCTCACCTAAAACTGCTGAGGAGAGAAACTGTGAATCTTTTGAACTCCACTAGAAAGAATTCTTTAACTTATCATCAATTTTTTTCCCCTTTTCTTTTTTCAAAAATTCTTTTTCACTGTTTAATTGTGTCCTTAATGTTACATGGACATTTATACACTCTCCTCTTTTTTCTTTTCTTCTCATCTCTAGCATTTTTGAAGCCAGTTATTTTACATGGATTAGTTTTTTAAGAACTAGGATGTTTGATTAGTATATTTTGGTTTTGTTTTGCATACTTTTATTTTTATTTTTAATTTTTTTTAAAAAAATTTCTTTATATATATTTTTTTCTCCTACTTGTCTCCCTTGATTCTCTCTTTGCTTCTGCTAATAGTCAATCTCTATTGTTCTTTCTTTCACTCTTCCATTAATCTTTTTCTTTTGTGTTTTTTCCTCCTCCCTCATAATCATCACATCCTATATCACTTCTGTTTTCTCCCTGTCCACCATTTGAAAATGTAAACCCTTTTGCAAACTTGCTGATTTTATTATAGGCAATAACTGATCATATATTTTCTGTTAATTGTGATAATTAACATTGTAGACATTGCAGTAGGAACTATTTGGTTTAATGTTGTAAGTTGTTTGCATTGGTTGTAATTATTTGTTTCCCTCTAAACAGTGAGGTACTGGAAACCTTCAGGGGCCCTGTAAGTACACAGGGTAGAAACTCTACTGCCTCAGATCCATACTATTAAATGTGTAGACAAACTAACAACATGAAAAAAAAGGGAACAAATCACCCCAACCATGTTACTGCAATAACAGAATCCACTGACACCACAGTAGAAGAAATGTCAGAGAAGGAGGTTAGAATGTACATGGTTAAACTGTCCTCCGAATTAAAGGATGATGTAAGAGAGCAAATACAGGTAGCAAAAGATCGCTTCATTAAAGAAATAGAGATTCTGAGAAAATAAAAACAACCAGACATCCTTGAAATGAAGGAAACAATAAATCAAATTAAAAATTCAATAGAAAGCATCACCAAAAGATTAGACCACTTGGAAGATAGAACCTCAGGCAGTGAAGACAAAATATATAATCTTTTTTTTTTTATAAGAGAGAGAAAATTTTAATATTTATTTTTTAGTTTTCGGCGGACACAACTTCTTTGTTTGTATGTAGTGCTGAGGATCGAACCCGGGCTGCACGCATGCCAGGCAAGCACGCTACCGCTTGAGCCACATCCCCAGCCCAAAAATATATAACCTTGAAAACAGAGTAGACCGTGGAGAGAAGGTGTTAAGATACCATGAACAGAACTTCCAAGAATTATGGGATAACATGAAAAGACCAAATTTAAGATTTATCAGGCTAGATGAAGGTGCAGCGATACAAACCAAAGGAATGCACAATCTTTTCAATTTCCCAAATCTAAAGAATGAAATGGAAAATCAACTACAAGAGGCTTACAGAACCCCAAATGTGCAAAATTACAACAGACCCACATCAAGGCACATCATAATGAAAATGCCTAGCATAAGAATAAGGATAGAATTTTAAAGGCTAAGAGAGAAAAATATTAGATTACATATAGAGGGAAACCAATACAGACCTCAGCTAATTTCTCAACCCAGACCCTCAAAACTAGGAAGTCCTGGAATAAAATATACCAAGCTCTGAAAGAAAATAGATGCCAAGCAAGAATCCTATATCCAGCAAAATTAAGCTTCAGATTTGAAGATGAAATAAAAACCTCTCATGATAAACAAAAATTAAAAGAATTCACAACCAGAAAGACTGCACTTCAGAATATTTTCAACAAAATATTCCATCAAGATGAAATGAACAACAACAACAAAAGTGAAAACCAGCGAAGGGGGGAATTACACTAAAGGAACAGTCGATCAAAGGCAAAACTAATTCCATTTAAAAACTAGAAATAAACCAAAATGACTGGGAACACAAATCATAATTTCAATAATAACCCTGAACATTAATGGCCTAAACTCATCAATCAATAGACATAGAGTGGCAGATTGGATTTAAAATCATGACCCAACAATATGCTGTCTCCAAGAGACTCACCTTATAGACAGAGACATCCACAGACTGAAAGTGAAAGGATAGGAAAATACATATCATGGATTGTTTAAACAGCAGCGGTTTCTATCCTCAGATCAGAAAAAGTGGTCTTCAAGCCAAAGTTAATCAGAAGGGACAAAGAAGGACATTTCATTCTACTTAAGGGCATATATATCAACAAGACATAATAATCATAAATATTTATTTCACAAACAATGGAGCATATATGTACATCAAATAAACCCTCCTCAACTTCAAGAATCAAATAGACCACAACACAGTCATGCTGGGTGACTTTTAACACACCTCTCTTACTACTGGAGAGATCTTCCAAACACAAATTAGATGAAGAAACTATAGAACTAAATAATACAGTCAATAATTTAGACCTAACAGACATAGATAGACTATTTCATCCATGAATGACTGAATAAACTTTCTTCTCCGCAGCACATGGATCCTTCTCTAATACAGACCATGTTACGTAAGCTATCACGTATGTTGTAATACAATTGTAATATGACCTTAATATATTTTTAACATCTGTAGGGTTATTTTGATAGCTTCCTTTCCATTGATATTAATTTTTGTGTTCTTTCTCTTTCTTGATTAGACTTGTTTGATTTTTATCAAATTTTAGATGTATCATATCTTCTCTATTTCATATATTTCTTTTCCTACTCTTATTTTTTCCTTCCTACTACTTAATTTGAAAATAATCTGTTATTCTATCTTCTTTAAGGTACTTTTAGTTATACAGGTTCTTTACAGGTACTTTAAGTTAAAAATGTTATTGAGTATTATTTCATCCCAGAGATCCTGATATTTTAGGCTTTTATCATTTAGTGCAAAGCACTTTCTATTTACTTTTCTAGTGCTTTCTTCCATCACTTCAGAGATATTTATATGTGTGCCATTTAATTCTGAAATAGTTGAAGTTGGGGTGGGTTCTATGTATCTTAAGCTGATTGATTTCTAATGTAATAAATCATGTAAGGAACAGTCTGCATGATTTCAAATTTTAAAGAAAAGTAAAGACATGCTTTGTATATTGATTGTATTAGTTACATACTTGTTAAAACTGATCAGATTGCATACTTCAAAAATGCACATTTTATTGTACTTCCATTTTTCCTCAATAAAGCTATAAAAAATAAGTTTGCATGGTTCTTGTGTTATTCACCTTTCCATCACTATAATAAAATACCTGAAGACATTAACTTACAAAGAGAAAAGGTTTATTTGGCTCACAGTTTTAGAGATTCCAGTTCATGATTAATTGGCCCCATTGCTTTGGGCCTATGACAAAGCAGCATATCATGGCAAGAAAATGTGTCAGAGCAAAACTGCTCATCTCAGAGGGCAAATAAAGAACGAGGAAGGGACTGGGGTTCCACTAACCCTTTTGAGTTCACACCCCAATGTCCTAAAGGCCTTTCACTAGGCTCCTCCTGAAGGCTGTACCACTTCCAAACAGCACCACTCTAGGGAGTAAAGCTTTAACACATGGGCCTTTGGGAGATATCCAACATCCAAACAATAGCAGTCATGTGTCTATACAGGCTTCATACAGGTAGGCACAACAAACTCTTGTGTAACATTTGGAATAGTCTAGAAAAGTAGACGTTCCTAATTCTTGGTGCCTCATTCTAGAGCTATCTAACTCAGTGCTTCCTCTTTCTGGAGGCAACAGTCTTGAAAACCTGCTCATTCTGACCAGGGTGAGAGGAAAAGGGAAGGAAATGTGGTTGGGAAAACCAAGTGGATAAGGAGGGGTCTGGAAGACAAGTCGTTCCTAACATAAGCATTTACCCTACAATTGAATCTAACTTTAATGGAAGCGGTGATGGATTTGTTCAAGCTGGATGACAAAAGGAGTCAGAGAAGGGTTGATATGTTCTCTTCCTTCTCAGTTTTTCTTCAAAGACAAGACAACCCTGGACTTTTTCTTCTATTGCTGTGGTTTGGAATGGAAATGTCCCCCAAAGGCCATGTGTTCAGGGCTTGGTCCCCAGTCTATGGCACAACTGGGAGATGGTGAAGCCTATAATAGGCTGGACCTATTTAGAGGGAGTTAGGTCACTGGAGACATGCCCTAGAAAGGGATTCTGGGACCCCAGTCCCTTCTCTCTCTCTACTTCTTGGGTCCAGGAGGTGAGCTGTTTCCTTTGCTAGGAAGATGAGTTTCCTTTGCTCCTACCATGATGCACCACCTTGCCACAGACCCCAAAGCAACAGGTCAACCAAACGTGGAGTGAAACCTATGAAACTGTGATCCAAAATAAACCTTCCTCTTTTTAGTTATGAGTATTTCAGGTGTTTGCTACAGCAGTGGAAAGCTGATTAACACATCTGTCATCTCTCAGAGCTGAGTCCTTCCACCCATCAGGAAATGGAGTTGTGGACAGGCACACGGAAAAATGCTGTGAGTTCTCCCATCAGGAATGACTCCTGTCCAATGACAGGATGAGTCCCAAGAGTCACGGGGCTGGTGTCCTGATCTTCAGTAAAAGCAGCACCTCATGGTGGAGTAGGGTGTGCAGGTTTTCAGTCTGAACTTTGAAAAGCAACATATTCTCATGTATTCCATGTGTTGAGGGTGAACTCAGAGCAACAGAAGTTGGCCAAAACACCCTCTGCCTTCAAGATGACCTTCTTTTCTCTGACCAAAAGGCAACCTATGTGTGGAGGTGGATCTGAGAGAACCCTCTTTGTTCAAAATGGTCAACATCTCAGAGGGAGAACTGGCTCAAGGAGGTGGTCCACTGAAGCACATTATTCTCTGTAAGTTCATCTGGAAGCTTTGACTTTCTTCCGGATTCTTCCTTAATGCAGGCATAAAATTAGTTTGTACTTTGTGCTTAAAAGTCGTCTGTTTCAACGCTTCAAAACATTCTGAAAATGATTGATCATATTCAAGTTCTCTGTATCTTTCACTTCTTTACACACAACCATAGAGGAAAAATGATGCACATAGGGATAATGTTACTATATTCCTATTTTTCACTACCAGCAGGGCATCAGATGATAAATCCATAGAATTCCTGCACAAGAAGTTGCAAGAACTTCAGTTGAGAGAATTTGTTTCTTCTGTGGAAATTTGTGTCTTCTGTGAGAATTTGTGTCTTCTGTAGAAAACTGTTTTTTAGGGTTAAGATAATGCTTTGTAAAGACGAAATATTCCTCCTGCTTCTGCAGTACACATCTCCTTGTCTTCTATTTTCTGGGAGTTGTGTTGACAGTTTTCATGAGTAGACAGCCATTAGCCAGCTACTATTCACCCAGCACATCAGGGTCAGCTAGTGGGGAGATGTCAGCTCTTTTCCCAATGAGGGTTCTCATCCAGTGGAATTTCCTGGTAATGAGGGAGGCCATACATAGCATGGAGTTTCTGTATATGAGAGGAGAGTTCCTTCGCCATTTGTGTCTGAGTTTTAATACAATCATTCTTCATTTCTGGGCTTTCTGATTTCTAATTTGGTTGGCATATCCCAAGGGGTAAAAAATGGACTATTTCAGTTACATCCTTAGCTTGCTGTGGTTTCCAGAGCAGAGCTCAAATAGCTGAAGACATTTAGAATTTAAATTTAGAAGATGAAAAGTCTTCCTTATCACTGTAACCAGAAATTTAAGACTCATCAGACAAAATTTTGAAATTCAGAGACTTTCTTATCCTAAATAGGTACCATCTTGGCTTCTAAGAAGTTTTTAGTGTACATAGATAGTGTCAGGGGAAACAGAGAGGAGTCCTGTTTTTCTTACACAGGCTAGTTAAATGATGATTAAACCTGGTTGTGTAAGCCAGCATGTCTCTAATAAGGTCAGCATTGAAAAGCAAGCATGTTGTAACTCAGTAGTTCAGACAAATACTGCTATGGTTTGAATGGATGCATCCTTCCAGAATGTACAGGTTCAAACTGAATCAACAGGGTGATAGTAATAAAAAGAAGAGATTTTAGGAGGTGATGAGCAACCTTATATGTGTACTAGAGGGAACTAGCTGGGCCCTTTCTGTCCTCTGCCATGTGAGGACACAATGTTCTTCCCTTCCAGAAGACACAACAACAAGATATCATCTTGGAAGCAGAGATGAAGCTTCACCTCCTGGAGCTTTGTTTATGAACTACTAGCCCCTGGAACTGTGAGATACAAATTTCTATTATTTACAAATTATCCATTCTGTGGTATTTTATTCAAGCAGCACAAAATAAATATATATTACTTAATATATATGCCCCCAAAGTTAAACTCTTTCTTCTAAACACAGAAAAAAAAGGTTTGTTGTGTTTATCAGTCATAGATAGTGAGGACAGAAAAGTATATTCATTTCCTGTTGCTGCTATAACAAATTACAACAAACATACTGGCTTGAAACAACACAACTTTATTCTCTTGATGTCAGAAGTCTGGAATCTATTTTATTGGCCTAAAGTCTGGGATCTATTTCATTGGCCTAAAGTCAAGGTGTTGGCCTGCTGGTTTCTTTAGTAGGACCTTAGGGAGAATCTGTTTTCTTGATTTTCCAGCTGTGCATGGCCACCTGGATTCTTTAGCTGATCCCTTTTATCCATTTCCAAAGTGCCTCACTCCAGCCTCTGCTTCCATTGTCACATCTTCTCTGACCCTGCCTTCTAAGAACCCCGTGATTAAATCAAATACACATAGATAATCAGGATAATATTCAAATCTCAGGATCCTTAATCACATCTGCAAAGTCCCTCTTGCTGTATAAGGTAACAGTCACAGGTTCTGGGATAAGAACATGCATACATTTGGAGGAAGCAGGTGGGACAAGGCAGACTCCCCAAAATATTCCAAGACCTTGGAAACAGTGGCCAAAACAAGGATCTTCTCTGCCACTCATTTTCCCAGATCTGGAGTGCCATGTTGGGGTTTATATTATTTATTACACAATTCGATTGTAAATATTCATCTTGTAAAAATGGAATCATTTTTCATAAAGCTAATAGGTTCTGACTACCTTCCCCAATTCTGATTCTCTTATTTCTCCATCCCACCCAAAGGTCAACACTGTTCTTCACTTGATCTACATCAGATGTGTCTCTGTTTTTATTTGTTCCCATAGAAAGCATAGCTTTGTTTATGGTTTCCATAAATGTAAATAGTATTTTTATGGATATGATTCTATCACATGCTTTAATCATGCACCAATATCTTCATGATCTTTCCATGCCAATACATATGAGTCGAACTTATCCTTTACAACTTCTGAAAAATATTCTATGAAATGAGTATATATCATGGTATATTCATATTCCTGGACTCTATAACACACTACCAGAAATTCAGTGGCTTAAAACAATGGAAGTATTCTTACACAGAATCCAAAAATCAAAGCGTTGGCAGGACATCATTCTCTCTGAAGGCTCTAGGAGACACCCTTACTTCTTCCAGCTTCTGCTGGCTGTCAGGATTCTTTGACTAATTGATGCATTACTCTAGTGTCAGTCTCCACCCTCACATGTCTATGCCTCATGCATGTCTCTTTTATTTCCTTTCTCTTCCCTCCTAAGGATACAGGCCATGGATAAAAAGGACAAAAGGAGGAGAGGGTATATTTCTTCCAATAAAGAAATGTCTTTAAAAATTGCAGCCTCTTCTCACATCCCATTGGCTGAAATTTGGTCACATGGACACATTTAGCCTTAAGGAAAGCTGGGAAATGTAGTTCCTTGCTGGTTGTCTGACAATCCTATTACAACAAAAGAAATGAGGAACAGATGTGGAGATAACTGGCAGCCTCTGCCTCCATAAGTATTTCTCTGATTTAAATACCTAGAGCAGAATGGTTGGCCATGAGGACAGGCTCATTTTAATTGTGATACTGCCAGATTATCCTCTAATGTTGACATGTATATTTGCCTTCCCACCAGCAACATTGAGAATATCTTTTCCCTTTCCTCCACTTGAGCATTAATATAAAATGTTTAAATTTTTGTTATTACATTGGGTGAAAATTGCATCTTGCTTTTAAATATTTTCATTTCCATTATTCCTAGTGAATATGAGCATTATTTAGTATATTTATTGGTCACATCTATTTTTTTCTTCTTTGATTTTCCGTTTTCTTTCTCTTGTTCATTTTTGCTACTATTTTTTTTTTGTCTTTTTCCAGTTAACCAGGAGCTCTTTATAATATTTTTCATATTAATTCTTTCCTGTCATAACTGTTACAGTATTTTTCCCAGTTTGGCATGTGTCTTTCCATTTTGTTTAGGGTATATTTTGTTAAATCAGAAGTTTTAAATATGCTCCACCTTAATTATCTAAAACATGTTCATTTGAAAAGGCAAATGTTGTATAAGCTTTTTGCTAAATAAAGATATATATACAACTAAGATATGATTGCCTGGAGTCAGATCCCCTAGTCTAAGTAATGAGGACATAGAAAGCCAGCTTGCAAGTTATGACACCATTTCACAAATCTCAACTGCATCTGTTTCTTCCATGTTCACATGAGGCTCTTAGCAGTCAAATGAGTAACAGCAGAGCTTTCTGGTGGTCATATACATGCTCTGGCTCCTTAGAGGACAGGAACCTATTTAAGAGCAGAAGGTCACCTATATTTACCTATTAGAGTATATTAGGGCTGCAAGGTGCTCACAGAGAGAGCCATTCATATGGGCAAAATATGCTGTACCCAAGGGATATAGAAGTATAATATAAAAGGTCTCCAGCTGTCAGAGCCTACATGAACTAAATTAGATGGAATAAAGATCATCTCTTAAGCAACCTCCCTGAAGACTCAGAGTCATTATCTCTGAATCAGGTTTGGAGAGACACCCCCACTTCAACCTCCACATTCCTTAACTAGAAAAGCACTTCAAGAGCTCCCTGGAAAGAAAAAATATCCTTTTTAAGAAAGGGCAATTCAGATTACAGCTATCCTTCCAACAACTTCCTCCCTATCTCCACCTGTGTGGAAAAATAGGAAGAACGTTTTACTGCTCTCTCCAGAATTATAGAAAATATCTTCTTGATGAAAACAGTGAACCAGGCTCTGATCTAATGCTTCTCCCCATTAATAGAAATCTATGGATAGAACTACTCCTAGTTAAGGTGTACGTTATTTGTATTGTTCATTCCTATTTCATTTTCTTTGATTTTCTGTTTTCTCTATGTTGCTCATTTTGTCTTGTTCTACTGGGCTGTCTTTTTCTGACTGAATTCTATTCCATTAGAAATTTCTGACTGAAATTCTATCCCAGTCCCTAAACCCATAGAATAATGTCTCTGTGTCACCTACAGCTTGCTACAGGGAGTCAAGATGATAGATGAGGTACATATATGGTGACATTCAAGGGTCAACAGACAGAAAACTCAGGTTTCGTATCCACTCTGTTACTTACTAGCCAGTGACTTTCCCCTAGAGGAGACATCCCATTTCATTCCATGAATGAGTATATTCCCATTTATATGTAAGGACCAAGAATATCTAGTGATATCAACTACTCTTCACAATTTCAGGTGTAAATTTGAGTATCCTATTACTAGACCTCTTCCCAGACTAGTAAATTCTATTTTTTCCTTTGTCCCTCCTTCCAAAGTTTCAGAATACAGAAATTTAAGGCAGGCATCACTAAGCACAGATGGCTTCCCCATATCTTCCCCCATCTCCTGTTTTAACCCCCCACACTCTTTCTTGCTTGCATGGAGCTTGCTACTGTGAGTTGGTTCTTGGTGCAGTCTTCACTTTCACTGCACATAGTGATCCATCACATTCATCTCAATGGGGGATTGGTTATACTTTTCCATTTTTAGAGAAATTATCATAATGAGACAATTTCTTGACAAACTGTCTTTGGATGTTTGCTCCTTCCTATATCTTTACATGAGGCTAATTCCTCAATGTACGATGGTTGACAGCCAATAAAAATGGGCTGTGGGAATTCTTCAATTTGGAGAAATTGCTCAGTTATCAGGAGACCTCTGTACCTTACATGGATCACCTTGGCTCCCAGTGGTTTCCAAATATGAAATCAGCCTCTTACTATAAAGAACTGGGACTCTTCTGGAGAGTTTCTGTGGCTGAATGGACAAGGAGTGGGTTACAAGTGTTGAAAGTTAAAGCCCTTGGGAATATCCCTGTAACAATGATCCAGAAGGATCCTTGTCCTTTGGGAGAGATAATGTGGAAGCATAAAAAAAGAAAATCTAAACCATGGTTTGTAAACCTTTCCTGTGAAGAATCAGTGAGTAAACATTTTAATTATTGTGGATCATCTGGTCTCCACCATAACTATTCAGTTCAGCAGTTTTAGGGTTCAAGCAGTCATTGTACAGATGATATGTAAATTAGTGGACAAGACTTTATAACAAGAAAACATTATCACCCCTAAAACTTGAATCTCAGGAACTTTAATGTCATAAAATATAATTATTTTCTTGATATTTCAATCATTTAAAAACATAAAGGCATTCTTGCTTGTGAATCACAAAAAAACTAACAGGCTGGGTGCAGCTGTAATTTTCTGACCCCAGTCTAAATGGTTTCCCAGGATCCCTAATGAGATCAGCCCTGGTTGCCTGCAGCAGTAATCTGCTCATTAGAGCCTTTGAATAGCTCTCTTCCCTTCCCTGGCTTATTCATCTATTCCTCTGGAATCCCCTTCCAAATAAACTTTGACCCTCTTTTGTTATTAGACTGGTAAATGGAATTTCCGGTTTCCCCTTCCCTCAATGTCATAGACCACAGAAGTTTAAAGCAGGGCAACTCTAGCAATATCCTATAGAATCAGTCCCTCCATCACAGTCGTCACCTTCCTCTTGCTCCATCTCCCTGGATCTATCATATCTAGACAGCGTCCAGAGCTCTTGGCTTCACATTCACTATACTTTAGAGAACAAGATTATCCTTCTCTATCACCACAGTGCTTTTACTCTTTTTGGGAATGAAGAGAGTTTACCCACAACTATTGTGCACCTGATAACCAGGAAGAGTGGCAGGTTGTGCCACGGGGTCAGGAAGAATTCAAATCTCGGCTGTCTCATTCATGACAAGGAAAATTTACCCAAGCCTCATTTATTCAGGGAAGAGGAGATAGTCAGAGCTCATCCCTTCTGGGACCAGTGGAGGGTTAAATAGATATCAGATGCCAATCATGCATTATAGTGTGGGGCACATAGGAGGTCTCCAATAATAGAAGCCCTACTATCATTAATATATGGATAATATTCTAAGAACTCACAATGGAAGGGTCAGTTGGAGATAGCATCATCATGGAAGAGGTAGGGGTATTTGGAACAGGATCCTGAGGGTGGGTGGGGTGGGGAAAAGGGGACTTCACAGGTAGGGAAGTGACAACATG
>NW_025999990.1:51578186-51615750 GCF_001458135.2 Marmota marmota marmota | reverse complement strand
GTGGGGAAAAGGGGCACTTCACAGTAGGAAGTCAACATGAGCAAAGATACAGCCATGAATTCTCAACAGAAGAAACTCAATTAACTAATCCAGCCTCCTATTCCTGGAAACACAGGCTAAAGGAGAGTATGCATCTATGGAGTCCCTATTTGTACTGTGCTTATAGATTATCTCCTTCAATTTTTACAACAGCAATTAGAAAGGAATAGATATTTCCCAGATTTTACAGGGAAGACACCAAACTCCAGAGAGGTTAAGTTGCCAGTGTGGTTCCTCTAACTGCAGAACCTCTGTTTTCACTCAGCTCTATAACATGCAGAAGAGAGACTAAGCTAGACTTGGTGTTCAGAGAAGGTGTGATGAAGGATTGATATCAATGGGAAGAACTAAGAATGAGCACAAGTTATCCCTAAGAAGGTAGAAAGAAAGAACATTCCTGGTCATAGTGTGTCCTTAGCTTCAAAGCCATGCTGGAGGTGTGGAAATTCCTTTGTTGCTTGGAGTATTAGAAAAACAAACTGGAGGCGGGCTGGGGGTGAGTGATGATGTCACAGGCTAGAAACCAGCTCATGAAGTGCCCCAGACACTGGGTTAAAGAATCTGGACTGGGCTGGGGCTATAGCTCAGTGGCAAAGTGCTTGCCTACATGTGTGAGGCACTGGTTCAATCCTCAGCACCACATAAAAAATAAATTAATAAGCAAAGATATTGTGTGTCCATCTACAACTAAAAAATATTAAAAGAAAAAGAATCTGGGCTTCTCCAACTCTATCCATTTACCTGAAAATGCCAGATTTTATTCTGTTTTATTGCTGAGTAATATTCCATTGTGTTTATATGCCACATTTTTAAATCCATTCATCTACTGAAGGGCATCTAGGTTGGTTCCACAGTCTAGCTATTGTGAATTGTGCTGCTATAAACATTGGTTGTGGCTGTGTCCCTGTAGTATGCTGTTTTTAAGTTAGCCAATCCCCAAAAAACAAATGCCGAATGTTTTCTCTGATATAAGGAGGCTGATTCATAGTGAGGTAGGGAGGGGGAGCATGGGAGGAATAGAGGAACTCCATATAGGACAGAAGGGTGGGAATGGAAGGGAGGGGGTATGGGGTTAGAAATGACAGTGGAATGTGATAGACATCATTATCCAAAGTACACGTATGAAGACACGAATTGGTGTGAATATATTTTGTATAGAACCAGAAATATGAAAAATTGGGCTCTATATGTGTAATGTGAGTTGTAATGCATTCCGCTGTCATATATAAACAAAAAAATTAATTAAAAAAGAATCTGGACTTAATAGAGAGCTTTTGAAGGGCTTTGAAAAATAAGAATTTCTTTCAGTTTTAAGACATCTCTTTGGTTAGAGTAGACAATAAATTGGAAAGTGGCAGGACTGGGAAAATGGATAAGATGAGAAGGGAAAGATATTGATCTCAACAAAGGGCATGGCAGTGAGGACTGAGAAAAAGTGAAGGATGAGAGAAAGAAGAGGTGGACTTGGCGGGACATGGTGATTGGTTGATTGGATAGGCAAGGGGAGAGTTGTCCCAGTTTCTGTCCCAAGGAGAGGAGGAGCAAGCAGGAAGACAAGATATAAGCATAACTGCTAGAAGACCAAAACATTCATTTGTTCTTTCATCCCCAATTTTTCTTCTTTCAGTGTGTACTACATACCAGATATTGTTCAGTGTGTGGTCAACTGGAGAAGTGTGATTCTAAGCCTGGGGCTATATGGAATGAAGAATGGGTCTCATGACCCAGAAGTCTAGAACAAATAAATCTTTCTGTTGAATAAATGTAATTTCACTTTAATTTAAAAAAGAATAATGTGGCCATGTTTTACACACACACCAAGGGCAAATACCTGTCACCTAAATGAAACTGCGGTAGTTTTAATGTGCCCGTCAAAGATCCATATGTTACAGGCTTGGCCCATAGTCTGTGGACTATTGGGAGGTAGTGAACACTTCGGTAGGCGAGGGGGAAGTTAGGTCACTGGTGAGCATGCCCTTGAAGGGGATATTGGGATCCAGACCCTCTTTTTTTGCTTTGCAGCTACCATGAGGTAAGCTGGTTGTTCTACCACACCCTTCCCACCATGATGTGCCATGTTGCCACCAGCCAAAGACAACAGGGCCAAATGACTATGGACTGCAACCTCTGAAACTGAGCCAAAATAAACTTTCCTCCTTATAAGTTGATTCTCTCAGGTATTTTGTCACAGAGACAGAAAATTGACTAACACAACTTTTGGCAAATGTCTAAGAGTGAAGGAATGACAAGTAATTTTAAATATCTCTGATTTCTTCTCAAATTGATCTAATCAGCTCCTATGGCCCAATGCTTTCATTTTCCAGCAACCTCAAAATGCTGAGGTCTTGAGTAGGAAGATGCTGTTTGTTGGAGAGGAGCCAGGGCAAATGGTCACATTTTCTATTTTAAAACAAGTTTCTGGGGGGTGGGGTGGGGAGAAGACAGGGGGCAGGAAAGATGGTAGAATGAGATGGACACCATTACCCTAGGTACATATATGACTTGCACACATGGTGTGACGCTACATCGTTTACAACCAGAGAAATGAAAAGTTGTGGGGCAATTATGTACAATGAATCAAAATTCATTCTGCTGTCATATATACCTAATTAGAATAAATAAATAAATAAGTAAAATTAAAAAAATTTTTCTGGGCTTAGAAAAGCATGGCAATGGGCAGGGAACAATCAAATAATTGCCAAGTGTCAGTGACTCCTCTTCAGTGACCTCTTCTATATCCTAGAGAGCCACACTTTCTGATGTCTCTTGTGGGAGGCCATCCTCGCACGTGATTTGAGTTACCTCCCTGGCTGAGTGAGAGGCGCTTAGACACAGCTGTGTCAGAGCCTTCCCCACCCTGTCCCAGGTACGAGGACTTGTCCGTGTGGAGGCGTGCCTGGCCACTGAACCGAAGACCCAATAACTGGCCCTGACCCTGGGATGCTGCCCCCCTCAACCTTCATTGGATGGGATTTTTCCCTTGAATTTTTTGTTCCCCAATAAAAGCTCACTCCCTGGCATGCTCTCGCTCTCTCTCTCGCTCTCTCTCTCTCTCGCGCCAGCCTGTTCTGTAAACCTCGCCATCACATTAGGTGGCTGGAGGCGGGAGCTAGGAGAAGCCATCTCTGGAGATGGGAATTAAAGGTAATGAGAGTATGTCCCTTTAATTTTAAAACTCACTAGTAAATTTCTATGCTTCGAACCTTCTTTTATGAAGCTCGCCCGCTGGTCGCGCGGGGCAAAGTCTCTCATCTTTGAGCTTGTCTTCTCTGCTGGGATTCTTCCAAATGGGCTCAATAAGGACATTTTAAACTCTCAGATCCTCAGTTCCATGACCATGGAAGGATCTGGGTTGATCACCCTGATGTAGCATGGAAATCTTGTGACGTGGCAGGTTCCCTGGTACAGAATCTTAAACCAATTCCAGCAAATTTCCTTATGCAATAGGAGTGGTTTGACTTGGGCTTTGGTGGTAGGTAACATTTTGGCACTTGAGGACCTCATCTCTGTGTAGTTCACCTTGAATTTCAGCAGAAACCACCTTCTTCTTCAGAGCCAGGAAGCACTTGGCTGTGAACAATGCAAATGGCTTCATGTAGGAGAATTAGTCCTTGGAGCACAGGAAACAGAGCAATTCACACGACACATCTGCTGCAACACTAGAAACTGAGTTAAAATACCAAACTCTCCTGAAGGCTGTGCCCTGACAGGTGTATGGGATGAGAAAAAGAAGCTCTTTCTTTTCTTAGGAAATCTCCACAGTAATGAACTTCTTTACTTCCTCAGTTCCGAGGATGGCTAAGAGCTACCTGCACTTTAGTGGAAAATGGTCGCTTGTGCCTGGTTTGTTCTCCACTAGGCCCACACTTATTACTTTAATTCTCAGTGGGATTTTTTTCCATATGGTGTATTTGTTTCATTGTCATGAAAGCCCATAATATCAGTAACATGGGAGTCCAAATCAGAGGGGATGGCAATCTGGTTTTCACATGGGGAAGCAACAAGGGGAACAGTTAGTATGGCATCTTTGAGAATGGAGTCAGTTTGGAATGAAGCACAGATGATGAATTCGTGTTTGATTCCTATATCACAACAAGATAATCACAAGGTGTAAACTGATAGAAATTTTCATGATCCAGATACTCAGGAGGCTGAGGCAGGAGAATTGCAAGTTTTAGGCCAGCTTGGGAAACTTGAGCAAGTCTCTGTCTCAAAATAAAATAAAAAAGGATTGGGGATGTAGCTCAGTGGTAGAGTGCTTGCCTAGCATTTGTGAGGCCCTGGGTTCAACCCCCAGTAGCACAGAAAGCAATAAAAGAAAAAAAAGTTTATGAAATGCTAAACTTAAGTAACTTAGTGACACTATTATTTAAGGCCTCTTTGGCTACATCTTTCTTTTTTCATCTTTATTAAATCATTTATTTATTCTAATTTGTTATACCTGATGGCAGAGTGCAATTCATTTCATATAAAACATATAGAACACATTTTTTCAAGTCATTGGTTGTACACAAATTATTTTCACACCATTCAGGTCTTCATACATGTACTTAGGGTAATGAGGTCTAACTTATTCCATCATCATTCCTCCCTCCTTGCCCCTCCCTTCCCCTCCCTCCCCTTTGCCCTATCTAAAGTTCCTCCATTCCTCCCATGCTCCCCCACCCCCCATTGCCATTATGAGTCAGCATCCTCATATCAAAGAAAACATTTGGTCTTTGGTTTGGGGGGATTAGCTTACTTCACTCAGCATTATATTCTCCAACTCCATCCATTTACCTGAAATGCCATAATTTTATTCGCTTTTAATGCTGAGTGATGTTCATTTGTGTATAAAAATACCAATGTTTCCCTATCCATTCATCTACTGAAGGACATCTAGGTTGGTTCCACAATTTAGTATTGTGAATTGTGCTGCTATAAACATAGATATGGCTGCCTGTCCCTGTAGTATGCTGTTTTTAAGTCCTTTGGGTATAACTTTGCTACATCTTTCCATGAGTATAGTGCTAAAAATGTAAGTACTGGAAATAGCATTCCTTATAAGGAGTTCTGTATAAAGGACATAAAGGTTTCAGGGTATGTATTTGAGAAAGAAGTTTTTTGAGTTGATTAATGACCATTCGAACAACTGAAAAAGCTAAAACTTGTTACAGTTCATCCAACATTTTCACATCTGAAATCCTAATTGATCCTCACGATGGCCTCAAAGCAGTAATGGGAACTCTAACCACATTCCATCAATGGAGAAGAAAATCAAGGATGAGATAACTCTTGGATGAATCAAGTAGCATGCTCAAACTGGGTGATCCGAGAAGAGTTTAATAGAGGCACTATTTTTTTTTTTGAGTTTATAAATGTTTATTTATCTGATTAAATCTTCTCCACATAATACATGGGCCTTCAATTTTTATTTTTGCATGGTTATTCAGTCTGAATTACTAGCTAACAATCCAAGACAGTTCTATGTTTTTCTCTTCAAAATTGTGTTATTGTCTTAAGAAGAAAGTTCTCACTGACCAAGAAATTACATAATGCAAATGAAATCAAGAAGAATCCACAGGTTACAGAGCAGCTCTCAGGAAGCCATTCTCCCCTCCTTGCAGCAAAGAGAATCAAGAGAAAGCCATCCACACCTGCACACCACCCCCATATAAAGGCCAAGCTTCTCACCATTCACCCATGCTGCTCAGGCCCCAGACAATTCAACTGAAGGCTAAAATCTGGCCAATCTTCTCACTTCCTCTTCTTTGCAGAATATAATTTTTCCTCAAGTGGGACTGGAATGATGCCTTCACATTCTTTTACTTCCTGGGTCAGAAGGTGTTTTACAACATTTGGTCTGATCACAATGAATGTCTTGACACATGTGCTCCATTATACTTTCAACAGCTGTTGTTGGTGCATAAAAATCAACCAAGAAATACCACAGGTCCAGGGAAACTCTTCCACAGTGATGGTGGTGACATGAACAGTGCAATTCTCACAGAAAGCAGTAAAGACCACACTGAAAATGGATGACTTTCCCCTTTCCTGTGCTGCTGACTGGGGTGGAGATCATATAAGGAAGTGCTCACTCACCCAGGTTTTCCAAGTTCCTCCCTATGGCTCCCCTGTCCAGCAGGGCTTCTATTGTCCATTTCAAAACAGCACAGTCTCTGGCTTTCAGAATCAAATCCAGCCTGTAGGATGGGGCATGCCTGAATGCTAGGTGCCCGGGTCCAGAGCCAGCTGGGTCCATGACGCCAGAGGAGTGGGGACCTGGACCTTGTTGGGAAGGGCTGGTGCTTGGGCTGAAAGGCTTCTGTGAGGCAAAAGCCAAAGACACCATTTTTAAATGCATGGGTAGGGCAGGAAGATATGGCAGGAGCAGTTACCCTTCCCTGGTCTGAAGGCTCAAAGGGAAGTAGATAGCAGAACCCAGGGATGCCAGATAGGAGCTTTCTGCAGAAGGATACTATCACCCAAGGCAATTGGTTGGGAATCCATACCTTGTCCTCGCTCTCCTAGGTCCCCTGACCTCTGAGGCCCTCCCTTTCTTGGTTGAGCCTAAGCCAGACAGCCAGGGAGACAGGTCCATGCCATCCTCACAAGTCAATCCTAGTTTCTGTGGACACAGAGCAGGATGGGGAGGTGCCAAGAGGGGCTGGGACAAATCTGGTCCTGTAGCGATGGGTTATGTGATGTACTTGAGTCTGAGATAAGAAGGTGCAAACATATGCACATCTGCATCACTGTATGGAGAAGTAAATAAGAGCCCATCAAAACATGAATGTGGCTGCAGAGATTTCTCTTCCTTAAATTGTCTATGAAGATGAAAATTAAAATGTGTTGATGTTAAGGTGATAGTTTTAGGAGTATCTCAACATGATCATTTAAGTTTCAAGAATTCTAGATGGAAAATAGTTTTGAGCAAGTGATGAAGAGATTGATTATTTATATAGTACGATGAGCAGGCAACTCTCTATTATGTCCCCATCTTTCCTTTTTAGGTTTCCATTAAACACTTAAAATTTTAGAATAATTATAAGGAAGGTTAACTATATGTATTAATTTTATGACCAACTGAAGCAACCTGTTTCCATTAGTTGGGGTTTTGTCTGAAGAATACAGATTTACACAGACATGGCAGATTTCCAGAACATGTAAGGAGGTAGAGGTCAATGCTGTAAATCAGACCTCATCATAACAGGGGAGAAGGATAACTTGGGAATCTGACTATCTCTAACAGATCACATAAAACCAAACTGAAGCCACATTCTTTTTTTTTTTTTTTGGTACCAGGGATTGAACTCAGGGTCACTCGACCACTGAGCCACGTCCTCAGCCCTATTTTATATTTTATTTAGAGACAAGGTCTCACTAAATTGCTTAGTACCTTGCTTTTGCTGAGGCTGGCTTTCAACTTGTGATCCCCCTTGTCTCAGCCTCCCAAGCTGCTGGTATTACGGGTTTATGCCACCACGCCTGGTGCCACATTCATTTTTAAGTAATTCCTATATATGAGCATGTGCTACAAATGACTTTGAAGCAATTGTTAGACCCAGATCAATTATGCTCACTGTCAATGATTTTAAGAGAATCTGATCATGGTCATTTAGACTCCATATGAAGCTGAGCAGTGAGAATTTCCTTAATAAAACTCAAAGAGTCATGGCAGTTTATGCCTATAGTTCCAGTTATTGAGATGGCTGAGGCAGGAGGATCACTTGAGCCCACAAGCTAGACATCGGCCTGGGTAACAGAATGAGACCACAACTCAATGCCTACTGCTATCATATATAACAAATTAAAACACACACACACACACACACACCCCTTCGCTATGTGAAACCTTCGCTCTGTCACACTGTGACCTTGGAAAAGTTACCCAATTTGTCTGTGTTGGTGTTCTCTACTACAAAATGGAAACCTAAATGAGGGGACTCACCACATAGACAAAATGTGACTGATATTAAGAGGCATAATCTTATCCTATAATAAGTGCTTAGGATGTTATTGTTTTGGAAATGCAACATCTCAAGCACCTTTCCACAGCAATAAATATAGACCAAGGCTGTTTAAAATGTTTAAAAAAAATTCCATCTGGAAAAATCAGAGAAATAGATTTTTTGTGTGTAAATCTGGACATTCTGTTCTGCATTCTAATAAAAGTAAATAATTGTGAAAAAAACAAAAGAAAAGAAAAAAAGGAGCTTTGAACAGTAACAACCTAAGACATGCACTTCACTTAAAAAATGGGGGGAAAATAAGAAAACATGGGCTACTACAATTTGGATCCATGATCTCATGATTGAGCCACTGAAACAAAAATATAAAATTCGAGGTTGAAGGGATACACTGGGAAGTGAAGACCAGCCTAAAGAGACCAAAGGTGGGAGAGTAAGGTGGGTAAGTTCTAAAGATATGACCTACTACACCTAGCTGTAAAGTCTCAGGCAAGAAATTTGAGGGATTACAGGCTTATGCCACCACGCCTGGTGCTGCATTCATTTTTAAGGAATTCGTATATATGAGCATGTGCTACAAATGACTTTGAAGCAATTGTTAGACCCAGATCAACTATGCTTACTGTCAATGATTTTAAGAGAATCTGGAAATGGTCATTAACCCAGTTTGTTCTTATCTATGAAATGAGGATATTTTGCCTTTCTGTTATTCTTCATTTCATTAATAATTGTAAAGTCAAACGAAGTCATATGCAAATTGTTTACAAAAATAAGATATTATTTTTGCTCATCTCAAAACATTTTCTTGAAAAGGTGTAGAAATATACATTGCAAGTCTGAAATCCCTAATTACTTGATTGCTTACAGAATTGAGTGCAGTTCCAAAGGTGCATGAGAGGTTTCCTGTTACCATTTGTGGCTCAGAAATATGTTTTTGGCATTGAACACCTTGTTCTTAAATTGAAAATAAGCTTAGGTTTACTGTCTATTAATGACCAGTTTGGAGATGTCATATTGGCAACCACAACAGTTTCACTAACTCCAGTTCCTGACTAAGGAGCCTCTATACCCTAGAGAGGCTATTTTTTATCCAGAAGAGGTAGGGTCTGGATCTCTGGAAAGAAATCTGGACCCATCTGGTTGGGGCCAGAGTAAGGATTCTGGATGGGCACTTCACAATAGATGTGGCCAAGCAGGCTGAGCCCCCAGCACGGCTCCATGCTGGTGGACCTGGTTCACTCAGCCTTAGCTGCCTTTCCAGCCTCAGCTGCCCCTGCTTCCTGGACCAATAACCCAGCCAATCTGGTTCTCATAACTATATCCCCCACCTGACCTTGACTGGTGACTAAGTGTCATGTCAATCCCTTCATCACCAGAGAGAACCATTACCTGAAGTCCATTGAGACTGCAGCCTGCCTAGACCTGGGCCACCACCAAGGGATCCCACTCTTTTTGTTCATTTAGCCTCATCCATTTCAACTCTCAAACAGAAGCTGTTCCAGAGATGAGCCTATGGACTGGCTCAGGTGGTTCTCTTCCCATCCCTTCTTACATCTTTTCATTCTCATTTTACTTCCTGAGTAAATCCTCTTTAACTCCCAGACTGGTTCAAACTCTTCATCCATATTTGTACTTTGCCCTCATACTCAGGAAATAGCCTGATTTGGATGTTTAAGTGCTAAGAGGGAGGGAGCTGGAGGGGAGCATGGCTTTGTGTATATCTCCTTCCTTCTGGAATTGTACAGGAGCAGCAGCCCCCACAGGCAAGCTGTCATTGACCAGAGGAGGTTCAGCTGAAATACTGAAAGAACAAACTGTCCTATGATTTAGTTTTGTGGATTTTAAGGTTTTAGGTGGCTCTCTCACATAACGGTATCAATATTTTTAAATTTGAAATATATTTATTATTGTTATCTTAAATACATGATATTTTTCAATATTTTTCATTTTCTGTTTTAGTTTCTAACAAAGTAACTACAATCCATATAAACCAATTTAGACAATACCCCTTGCCAGAGTTGTAAGGTAAATCACTACACCTTTCTGATCTCAATTTTCTTAATCCAGTGAATAAGGATATTGACTTCACCAGGGTATTGAGAAAATCAACTCATAAATTTTTAATGCTGGATTTGTGGCTTGGGAATCTCTGTTGGTCTGGTCAGATCTTCTCTGATGGTAATAACAGGATAAGTCCTTTTCAAAGCCCTCAACAAGAATTTTGTATTGATCTCTTCATCAAACTTAGACTTTCTCTGTCTGCCCCCTTGATCAGGTATGTCTAAACCATGTCCTGGTCCATGTACTCATTGAGATTCAGTGGAAAATGACAATAACTTAACCCAGGACGAAAAATGCCAAGTCAAGTGCAATGGTATGCTGTGCCTGTCAATGTCATTAACCTAGCATCATTTTTTTTTTAAAGAAAGGGTCTTGCTATGTGTCTCAGACAGATCCAAAACTCTCGGGCACAAGCAGTTGTTCTGCCTCAGCCTCATGGACAGCTGGGACTGCAGGTATGTGTCACTGCATCTGGTAGCATCATATTTTTAATAATAAATACTATTCATGTGTCTTAGTACAGATTATTGGTGTAAGCATCAGAAGCTGGTGAATAAATAAAAGAAACGTTCATCATGATTAGAGTAGGAAGAAAAAATAAAATTCAAAGTTAGACCCACAGACCCCTGCCCTGAGAGCTGCTTCTGGAGTCAATGATGCATTCAAAGCATCTGTACACAGGTGGGTGATCCATTACTCACCCGGAGGTCCCCTAGGGACTGTGGTGCCACTGACTGATCACTTCTATTACGTTCATCACTGTTGTCATCATTACTCAAACTATGGAGCAGAATGAGAATGAAAAATGGACATGAGCTATGGAGACAAGCTGGCGTGAGGATGATGGGACACTGGTATTATAGTTAGTCTGAACACAGCCGATAAATAAAGACATAGCGTAACAAATCAAAGCAAGGCTTCTATTGGAAACCCATTGGTTGGAAATATGAATTTTCATGTTCTGTCACAAAGCTGAATTAGTCTTTTACAAACTTTGCTTCCTGATAGAAAGCTTCCAACAAGCTAAATATTAAGCCTGCTATAAACTCATGCCTAATATAAGATGATATTTCCTTTCTGCAAAGGAAAAATAAGATGATTCAGTCCATGAGTAGATTGAAAAGTGCATTGGAGTTTGGCATTCACAAAGTCATAAAATTAATGTGTGGTGAGGGATTAGCTTTTATGACAACATACAAGGAAATGCACCAATAAGAAATTTGCTCAAAGGATAAACTGTTTTTTTCCTGCCTATTGGCCATCTGGCTGTCACCTTGAAATGAATATTCATCAAAGGAATCAAATTAAAGCATTCTAAGTCTACTAAAGGAATGTGTTTAAATATAATTAATGACAAAAATATATAATGGGATGGACTGGATTTTTAAAATAATAGAATAAATCACATCCTTCAAAAAGGGTGTGTTTGGAGTGTGTCTTTGACATCTAATAGTTCTTCTTAAGTCAAGATGTGAAGTCAGTGAAATGGGATCTCTGCACTACTTCTGGGGAACCTTAGCCCATCAGCCCATCAATCTGCAAACCTTTGTGCCTGGCAAGTCCCTGGGAACAGAGCTGGATGTTGATTAAAGGTTTTGCTGCGCATACCCTTACATGTCTGCTAGAGGGCAGTGTCCTCGCCTGCTCTGCCTTTAGTTTGGATATGGTTTGTTATTATCCACTGGGTTTATGTGTTGGAAGCCAGTTCCCTAGTTGTTGACATTAAGAGGTGGTGGGAACTTTAAGAGGAAGGGTCTAGTGGGAGGCCTTTAGGTCTCTGGGGTTCCTGCCCTCAGAAGGGATTCAAATCATTCTCATGGAATCACAGATAGTTCTTCTGAGGGTGTAATAATAAAAGCAAGACTACCCCTTCCCTAGCTTTCCAAATCACCATGTGATCTTTCTTGCATGAACCCTGCCATGATGCCATCTCCCACAAAGTCCTTACCACAACTAGTGCCATAATGTGTGGACTTTAAGACTCTAAAACTGAGAGCTAAATAAACTTCTTACCTTTATAAGTTTTCCAGCCTTGGGTATTTTGTTATAGCATCAGACAAAAAGACTAATACACCCTCCAAACTACTTTGCCTTGTTCATCTGGCAAGAAGGCCATCATTGAGAAATAGGGGTGAAAAACTAGAAGATCACTAAGGAGCTCTGGGTCAAGGAGACTAAGAGTCCTCACATACTGCCTTGCCACATCAGGAATAAGGAGGAAGGAAGAATAAAATATAGAAGAATATAGCCTTTAGACCTAATTAAAACCACTATACTCCTCCTTGACATTTTGGCTGCATGAGCCAGTAAATTTGCCTTTCTATCTAAGCCTTTTCAAATTGGTTCCCTGTCACTTGCAACTGGGTCTTTACTAATACATATGCCTCTCAACTCAGGATAGAGCTCTGGAACCAACAACAGCTGATATTTCAGTCTCTGATTGTCTGACATGTGCATAATGAATATTCAGTAAGAACAACAATTGCTGTTTAATCATATGCCAAGAAACACAGTTGAGACTTGAATATTTGGGAGTTTTTATATAAAAAAGAACTATTTCTAGGGAATAATAAGAATACCTATAAGGATAGCAGGCATTTTTTTTTTTAATTTTCATGGACAGGCTCTCTTTTTCTGTTTGATCTTTTAAAAGCAAAAGCAATAGTTCTCCCACCAAAAGCACAGACAACAAAAGAAAAAATAGATAAATTGGACTTCACCAAAATTAAAAACATTTGTGCATCAAAGAACACTATCCAGAAAGTGAACACCAACAGAATGGGAGAAAATATTTGCAAATCGTGTGAGTGACAAGCGATGAATAGACTATATAAAGGAATACCCATGGCTTAACAAAAACAACCAAACTACCTGATAAGAAAACAGGCCAAGGATTCAGGTAGATAGGTACCTAAGTAGATAAATAGATGGCCAATAAGCACATGAAAAGATGCTCCAAATCATTACTCATTAGGGAAATACAAATTCAAACCACAATCAGATACTACTCCATACTCTTTAAATTGGCAGTCATAAACAAAGAGACAAAACCAAATAGTAAATACCAAGTATTGATGATGAGTTAGAACCCTTGTGTATTGCTGATGAGGATGTAAAACAATGCAGCCACTATGGAAAACAATATGGTGGGTCTTCAAAAAGTGAAATATAAAGTTACCATGTGACCCAGAAATTCAACTGCTAGGATCTACTTCAAAGAGTTGAAAGCAGGGACTCAAAAAGACATTTGTACATCAATACTCATGGCAGCATTACTCACTATTGCCAAGAGATGGAAGCAACCTGAGTATCCATCTTCAGAAGAATGGCCAAACAAAATGTAACACAATGGAATATTTTCAGCCTTACAAAGGAGTGAAATTTGGGCTGGGGCTGTAACTCAGCGGCAGAGTGCTTGCCTAGCATGCGTGAGATACTGGGTTGGAGTCTCAGCACCACATAAAAGTAAACAAATAAAATAAAGGCATTGTGTCCATCTATAACTACTAAAAACTTTTTAAAAAAGGAATGAAATTCTGATACATGCTACAATAAAAATGAACCTTGAGGGCATCATACTAAGTAAAATAAGCCAGACAACAAATGAACAAATACTGCATGATTATACTTATATGAGGTAAAAAAGTAGTCTAATTTATGGAGAAAAAAAGTAAAACAGAAGTTACCAGGGCCTCAAGGGATTAGAAATTGTTTTTTTAATGGATATAGTCTTAGTTTGGGATATTGAACCTGTTCTGGAGAATGATGGTGTTTGTACAACAGTGTGAATGTACTTAACACCACTGAATTGTACACCTAAAATGGTAAATTCAGTGTTATGTATATTTTACTACCTTCTCCCAAATAACAATGTTTCTCAAGGAAAATCTATAGAAATATAAAGTAAATTAGTGATTGCCTCCATGGGGTGGGAACAGGGATTAACAGCTAATGGGCAGGAGGATTTATCTCATTGGGTGAATGGAAAGTCCTAAAACTGATTTATGTTAATAATCACACAGCTGGATATGATATGCAAAATATGCTTCAATAAAGTTGTAAAATAAAAAAACCCAACAGTATATCTAGAAATATTTCTCAGAAGAATCCTGCTTCTGTAATGTGCTATGGAATTCCTCAAAAGAGGAGCTGTATGGTCAAGTGTTTTTGGGAAACACTGACCATCCATCTTCCACAGGGGGACTGACCAGCCACATGAGAACATCTAGATCTAAAAAGACAAAGTTTTTTGGTCAAGAAAGGTGCTCATTCTAATGTTCCATCCATCCCCCAGTGCATTAAGAGGAGGGGGATAGTTGGGTCAAATGGTGGTTCCATTCCATGTTTTATAAGGAATCTCAATGCTGCTTTCTAGAGTGGTCGCACCAATTTGCAGTGCCACCAGCAATGTGTAAGTGTAACTTTTCCCCTGCATCTTGTCAACACTTATTGTTGCTTGTATTCTTGATAATTGCTATTCTGATGGGTGTGAGATGAAATTTTAGAGTAGTTTTGATTTGCATTTCTCTAATTACTATAGATGTTGAATGTTTTTTCATATAAATGTCAAAATATTGTATATTCTCTTCTGAGATGCGTCTCTTCAGTTCCTTAGTCTGTTTATTAATTTTTTATTTGGGTTTTAAGTGTTTTGAGTTCTTTATATATCCTAGAAATTAGTGCTCTATCTGATGTGCATGTAGTAAAGATTATCTCCCACTCTGTGGGCTCTCTCTTCATGTTACTGAACATTTCCTTTGCTGAGAAGAAGCTTTTTAGTTTGAATCTATCTCATTTATTGATTCTTGATTTTATTTCTTGTGCTTTAGAAGTCTGGTTAAGGAAGTCAGGACCTAATTTGATGTGATGAAGATTTGGGTCTACTTTTTCTTCTAGTACAAACAGGGCTCTGGTATAATTCCTAGGTCTTTGATCCACTTTGAGTTTTGTGAATGGTGAGAGATAGTGATTTAATTTCGTTTTGCTGCATATGGATTTCCAGTTTTCCCAGCACCATTTGTTGAATAGGCTATCTTTTCTCCAATGTATGTTTTTGGCGCCTTTGTCCAGTACAAGACAACTGTATTTATGTGGTTTGTCTCTGTGTCTTCTATTTTATATCGTTGGTCTACATGTTTATTTTGTTTACAATACCATGCCATTTTTGTTACTATACCTTTGTAGTATAAAATTAATAAAACCTTAGCTACCCTAATGGAAGGAAGGAGAGAGAAAACTCAAATGACTAAAATTTGTGATGTAAAGGCAAATATCATGACAGACACTATTGAAATACAGAAGATAATAAGATACTATTTTGAAAATTTATGGCCCAATAAATGACACTGACAAATTTCTAGAAACTTATGACCTGTCCAAACTGAATCATGAGGACACATACAATTTAAACAGATCAAATTCAAACAATGAAATAGAAGACTCCATCAAAAGCCTACCAATCAAGAAAAGTCCAGGACCAGACAGATTCTCAGCTGTGTTCTACAAGACCTTCAAAGAAGAATTAATACCAATACTCCTCAAATTATTCCATGAAATAGAAAAGGAGGGAACCCTTCCAAACTCATTCTGTGAGGCTAGTATCACCCTGATACCTAATTCAGACAAAGACACATTGAGGAAAGAAAACTTCAGACCAATATCCCAGATGAACATAGATACAAATATTCTCAATAAAATTCTGGCAAATCACATACAAAAACACAGAATGAGCACCTTTCTTGACCACCTTGACCCAGCTATCCCATTCCTCAGTGTACACACATTGGTAAAAATCAGCAATGTGTCACTACAGGGACATTGCCACATCAAAGTTTATAGCAGCTCCATTCACAATAACTAAACTGTGGAACCAACCTAGATGCCCTTCAATAGATGAATGGATAAAGAAACTGTGGAGTATATACACAATGGAATATTATTCAGCATTAAAAGAGAATAAAATTAGGGCACATGCAGGTAAATGGATGGATTTGGATAATATCATGCTAAGCAAAGTCAGCCAATCCCCAAAAGCCGAAGGCTGAATGCTCTCTCTGATAAGTGGATGCTGATCCATAATTGGGGGGGGCATGGGAAGAATGGAGGAACTTTGGATTGGGCAAAGGGGAAGAGGGAAGGGAGGGGGCATGAGGGTAGCAAAGATGGTGGAGTGAGACGGACATCATTACCTTAGGTACATGTATGATTGTGCAAATGGTGCAAGTCTACATCATATACAACCAGAGAAATGAAAAGTTGTGCTCCATTGGTGTACAATTAAACTAAATATATTCTACTGTCATATATAACTAATTAGAAAAAAAATTAAAAATGTTAAAAATAAACAATGGAAAAAAAGAAAGGTGCTCATTCTAACCTTCTGTCCATTCCCCCCAGTGTGTTAAGAGGCATCCTTCCCTCCTCCACAAAGTTGTTACTTACATGCCTCTGAACTCAGGTTCCATAGAACATGCTCTAGTGAATGCTAATTGGAAGTTTGGCAGAAATCATTTCAATGTGCAGGCAGCTGCACAGGATAATTTAAGTTGTTTTTTCTGGATCCTTCAAGTTGTTTACTTGCCCTTCACATCCACATCACCAGAGGGGATTATTCAGCTCAACAAGTGCAAAGAAGGCCAGAATGCCACACCAGATGGTGTTTGTCTACACCATCAAAGCCAGGATTACCTGGAACATGGCTGAGTCACTCTGAGCCCTCCACAGAGAGGTGTGGAAAGCAGGACCTTGGGAACCCTTGTGTACTGCCAGGCTTCACCACTCATTTCTCTCAGTTACATTAAAGTTCTGATTAGGAAAAGACAACTTTTCTTGACAGATTGGTTGGTCCAAGGTAAAATCCTAGATAATGACTTCTAAAGGGTCTTCTAAAGTTCATTGGGAAGTAAAAAGCATTTTTCCAACACCCACTAAAGGCCAGCCATCACCCTAAGTATGTTCCTATCATCTCATTTAATTCTCTCATGTGACACGTAATATTTTACTCCTTTGAAGGTGGGGACTGTGAGACCCTGAGGTGAAGTAAGCAATGTGCTTGTCACCTTGGGTCACACAGCAAAGTGCAAGTTCAAATCTGAGTTTGGCTTTCCCACAGCCTACATTGTCTCCATGACACCACACACTGAAAATCCCGTGAAGTGCAGCCCAAGAAATTACGGCTAGTGGAAAATGAGGTGCCTCATGTGGTATCCATAGGGCAGCATTTGGCAGAACCTCCCAGGTAATGATCTGTGAATTACATTAATGCCCACACCTCCACTGCATGGTACAGACTGTGACCAGGGATGAGTAGCCTGAGACACAAAGGCAAGGACAAGGGCAGAGCATGCAAGATTGCACTGGTAGTCTCTGAGCCCAGGGATACATCTAAGCCAGGGCAAGTCTCCAAGGTAAGCTGGGGAGAGGCTGAGGCAACTGCTGGTCTTATCTCTGGGGCTCAGCAACTCAGAAGGCTATAATTCACAGAAGAGTTCAGATGCCTGAATGGATTGGCAGCACAGACTAATGTCAGCATGTCATGTACACAGGCCAGCAGTGCTTCAGCCAGGCCTGGGAAGGGTGGAGCTTCCTGTTCTGTCTCTTGGCTTATCCAGCTGCTCTGTAACTCTATTGAGACATTTTCTGCTTTCCCCCCAGGAGGCCACATTCAAGGTGACCTTGGAGACCCAGGGAGAAATTGTTCTTCCTGTCTCCAGCTGGTGGAGGTAGCTGTGCTGAGAACCACTGTGGCTCCTGCTCAGTCATGGACCTGTGCTGGGACAGGGTCCCTGGGAATGTCTCCAGAGTATCAGGCCATTATCATTGTCCTGTGACCCTCCATAAATAATAGAGCCACTAAAACATCCCAGGAGCTACTAAGTTAACAGAAACAGGTCTGAAGTGAATGTCCTGGCTCCCTAGAAACTGAGAACGCAGAGATCAAGCAACATGGCTGAGTCTCAGAGCTGAGTGGGCAGCTGACTCCAGTCTCTGCAAAACCTGGACTCTGAACCCTTCCCAGACAGGACAGAGCAATAGCTTTACTTTGTCCCCGTGTTGGCACAAGATCCAAATATGAAGATGAGAAGGCAGTAATTCCTCTCTTGGGACCTGTCTACCTGGCTTTCTATTTCTGTGCTGGCATTTATTTTGACACAGGAGTGCTTGGCCTGTGCGAGGTCCAGCCACTCCTAGCTGGCTTACCATGTCCTGTGAGTGGGGCCTCTTCTTCAGTGTCTTGTCTATCTAAAACCCACATACAGCGCTGGGCACACGGTACAACTGTCCTTCAGTATCCATAGTGATTTTTTTTTAACAGGAAAAGTAATACATAATGTCTATTTTTGAAATAAACTTAGGTACAAAGAAAAAAATAATGTTGCCTATTACACCTGAGAAATAATTAAGGCTAACTTTAGCTTTATCCTCTCAAGTGTTATTTTTTTAACTATTTTTTTTAGTATTTTTTTTTTTATTTTTCGGCGGACACAACATCTTTGTTTGTATGCGGTGCTGAGGATCGAACCCAAGCCGCACGCATACCAGGCGAGCGCGCTACCGCTTGAGCCACATCCACAGCCCTTAAGTATTTTTATATAGTTGAAAAAATGTGCTCACATTTTGTTTCAATTTTTTTTTCAAGCTATCCACATAGCGAACCTTTGCCTATAATATGAGGTATTCCTCAAAACCATGATTTTAAAGGTCTGTCTATAATTCATCATTATCGGTAATCTCTTTATGTTTAGTTTGTTTTTCCTTTTTCACTATCATGAAAAATTATTTAGTGAACACTCTTGTAATAAAATTTATATGCACATTTGAATATTTTCAAATGATAAATTGCCAGGTGTAGAAATCCAATCTTAAAAATATTTTAAAAGACACAGTTTAAAAACCTTTAAAAATTATAAAAATAACATATTCTCATTGCCTGAAATGTAGAAAATATGAAAAAAGTCAAAAGAGTTGTGATTACACCTAGAGATCCAGTGTTTTGTCTGTGCATTAAAAAGCATAATCGACCACTTTATATAATTTTGTGTTCAGGAGTTTTCACTTAGCATTTCTTGGCAGCATAATTCATGTTTGCTCAATATTTTCCCTCATTATTTGTGTATTCCTACTCTCAACCTGAAGGATTTTCCTAGAGGGGAAAAAAAAAGCTACTTAAATGCTATGGGTATATAAAACAAACAAATAACCCCTCCCTCTGGATGCTTTTGAGGAGCTTCAGCTGAGCCCTGGGAATGCTAAGGAGGCAGGGAAGACTGAGCAGGGCTCCAACTCTCCCACTTTGGGCCTGATCAGTCCCTAACCCTGCTCAGTCTGAAGGGTCAGGCTCGGTTAGAGCTGAGGAGAGACTCATTTTGCTGGGGTGGGGAGAGGAGGGCCCCATCCTGCTCAGTGGCAATTCCTGGGGAGGTGATGGTACTGCAGGGAACAAGACTTTCTGCACAGGGCACTTAGGGAGGCTGGAGGATGGTAAGAGGCCTCCCTGCTTCCTCTGGGCCTTCTGAGCCCCCAAAGTGGCATAGAGGTTGGGTCAGAAGGGACCAAGCAGGCTGGGATCCTGAGCACACTGCAGGGAAACATTTATTCAAGAAGCAGTTCATGGCACCACGTGTGAGAAATTCAGTGGTGAACAAGAGGGACAAGGTCCCTTTATTCATCAAGCTTACAGTCAAGTGCTCTGACAGCTTTTCTTCTGCCAAGAATGAAAATCAGATGAAGTGACAGGCATGGCCTTGGCAGAAATGACTCTCATGCTCAAGTGCTGGCCAGGGATGACCCTGAGGGAGGTCATCCCAGGCAGAGGAACACCTAGGAACAAGCCTTAGGATGGCAAACTTGGATGTCCCCAAGCTGGTGGACAAAAAGAAGGACCCCATGGAGAGGGCAGCGAGGGGAGGCTAAGAGGTGACAGGGCCAGAGCCAGGGTGAACTGAGGGTAATAGACTAGTCATCCCATGGTTATGGGGAGTCATGGAGGGTTCTCACAGGAATGGGGCACAACCTGTCTTACTCTGAAAATGCCCTGGATACTCTGTGAAGGCTTTGCAGGGGATGGGGGGACAGCAAGTCGAACGAGGAAGCCAGTGGTCCAGGGTGATGAAAATAACAGGTCACCTAGGGATGTGGGGCCTGAACAGCTTTGTGGTGGGTTTGGGGGGCTTGCCCTGGATGATCCTGGATGTAATGTGGGAGGGTGGAGAAGAGACAGGGATCAAGAAATATAACTTGCATATAGACTTAAGTAACTGTGTGGGTGGGCATGTAATTTTCTGAGCTGGGGGAGAAATTGATAATGTCTGGGATGAAATTTCCTACTAATCTTGGGAGATGAAGACTGGATGTAGGTGTAATTTCACTCTCAAACCTCCATATGACCCCCACAGTTTGTGGATAAGTTCTTGCTATGGTTTGGACAAGTGCCCTTGAAAGTCCATGTGCTGAAGACTTGGTCCGCATCCATGGTATCATTGGGAGGTGGTGGAATCTTTAAGAGGTGAGGGCAGGAGGAGGTATTCTGGTCATCAGGTATGTCCTTAAAGGGATATGGAGATCCCAGCCCCTTATTCCTATCTTTCTTTTCCAGAACACAGGAGGAACAGTTGTACCACGTGCTCCCTGCCATGACATGCTGCCTTTCCATAATTCTAGAAGCAATGGGTCAATCAGTCATAGACTGAAACTCTGAAACTCTGAGCCAAAATAAACTTTCCTCTTTATAAGTCGATTGTCTCAGATGTTTGTTATAGTGATGGAAAGCTGTCTAAGGTAGTACACTTCTCTGCATTATAACAGAATCATGTAATTACCATTATCATTTAATATACCAATAAATTACTTGAATTTAGTTATACACTTTTTGGAATAACATAAGATTCAAATAATAAAATATCTGGCCACTGAACTTCTGATAACTAAACATTTTTATTATCCTAAATTATTCATAATTAATAACCACTAAATTGAACCCACTTGACTTGATTTTTATTAATTATGAAAAATTTCCTTAATTTTCTGTTGTAACCATATGATATTTGGGCTGTGGAATGACTGATTAAACTTAAGAATATTCATATCAACATACATTGGGGAAATGATAGCCTCTTCAATAAATTGTTCTGCAAAAACTAGAAATCCATATGTAGCAGAATGAAATTTAACCCCTATTTCTCACTCTGCACAAAAATCAAGTCAAGTGGGTCAAGGACCTAGGCATTAGACCAGAGACTCTTCACCTACTAGAAGAAAATGTAGACCCAACTCTCCATTATTATTGCTCAGGAATCGACTTCCTCAATAAGACTCCTAAAGCACAAGAAATAAAATCAAGAATCAATAAATGGGACGGATTTAAACTAAAAAGCTTCTTCTGAGCAAAGGAAATGATCAAAAACGTGAAGAGAGAGCCTACAGAATGAGACAAAAATCATTACTACAGGCACATCAGATAGAGCACTACTTTCCAGGATATATAAAGAACTCAAAAAACACCCAAAGAAGAAAGAAAGAAAGAAAAAAACCCAGATAACCCAATTAATAAATGGGCTAAGGAACTAAACAGACACCTCAGTTCAGTTGATCAACAAATATATGAAAAAGTGTTCACCATCTCTAACAATTAGAGAAATGCAAATCAAAACTACTCTAAAATTTCAGCTTACTCCAGTCTGAATGGCAATTTATCAAGAATACAAACGATGATAAGTGTTGGCAAGGATGTGAGGGTAAAAGCACACTCATTCATTGCTGGTGGGACTGCAAATTGATGCAACTATTCTGAAAAGCAGTATGGAGATTCCTCAGAAAACTTGAATGGAACCACCTTTGACCCAGCTATCCCACTTCTCGATTTATACCCAAAGGACTTAAAATCAGCATACTACAGTGACACAACCACATCAATATTTACAGTAGCTTCTATTGTGTCACTCACCAGCCACATGGTAGTAAAGACCCATCCCATTGTGGTAAGTGATATAATCTGGCAGATGTGCCTCCTGGGGTGCCTTGGCTCCTCTTCTCTGCAACTGTGTATCTAAGATCACCTTTATTCCAGTATCCAATAATGTGTTCCTCATTTCAATCTTAGTCCTCACCAGAAGCAATTTCAACAACCAATTTTCTGCCAATTACCTGATTCCAAAGCCACTTTCATATTGTTAGGTATTTGTTACAACGGCACCCCATTTCCCAGTGCCAAAATCCTCGTAGCAGCTCACAACTAGCAGGAAAGCAGGACCTTAGTTCTACAACCACAAGCACCTGAATTCTCCCAGCACCCAAGGAGCTCAGAAGAGGATCCCAAGTGCCAGATGAGAGCTCATCCCAGCTGACACACTGATTTTATCTTGGTGAGACTCTGAGCAGAGAATCTAGGCATGTTTTAAAATTTCTGGCCTGAAGAAACTCTGAGATAGTAAATGTGTGTTGTTGTAAGCTCTTAAGTTTGTGGTCACTTATGGAGCAATAGAATACTGACAGTGCTGGAGAGGAGACAGTTGTTGTTCTTGAGAAGTTTAGTGAGGCCTTTCCTCTGTGGACCAAGGTTAATGATGGGAAAAGGTATTAGAAATCCTGAGTCACTAATGGTCATGAGGGTAGTAAGCAAGGGGAATTGAAAATGGGCAGTAGAAGTTAGCTGTGATGACTATCAGTGATAACCTTGGGATCAACTGCACCATGGAGATCCTAACTTGCTCCTTATCTCAAATCTTTAAGTTTCCGGTTTCTGAGAGCAACCAGCGTCCTAGAGTTGTAGCTGGATGGAAGAAATCTAAGATTTAAGGCAAGAGGGTCTAGGTGGGGCAAGGCTTGTATAATTAGATACTGTTGTGCTCTGCCAGATTCTCTGGGGTCTTTTTTACCAGCCTTTTATTTGTGTCCCCTCCCAGCTGTTTTGCACCTGTGATCTTTCCCAAGGTTTGCCCCAAAGCAATCAAATCCACCTCTCCTGGTGGCTGGGAGTTATACTGCAAACACTTCTACCCCCAAGCAGTCCATAGTTCAGAAATAAAAGGTCCACTCACTTGCCTCAAGCTCCTATTAGGATTCACTCTCCACAGTTCCCTCAGGATAAGCTGAAATCAGTCTTCTTTTGAAATCACATTCTTATGTGTATCCTTCTTTGCCCTGCCTGGACTCCCTTACAATTTGCTCCCCAGAACCTGCACTACATAACTCTTAGGTTCTGCTTCTTAGAGACTCAGCCCAACATCCTCTTCCTCCTTTTCCTTTCAAAGTATGGGTGTTCTCAAAAGTCCCTGGGAAATAATGTGTAGCTTGAATAATCTAATATTCTTGATATCTGATAATGTTGAATAAACTAATAATCTTAAATCCCCTAGAAATGATTATTTCTAAGAAAAAAGTCAGTAACATGTCTAGAATAGATGCAATTATTCTTCCAAATATATTTTTAAAATATATATATTTTTTGTTGTTGATAGACCTTTATTTTATTTATATGCAGTGATGAGAATCAAACCCAGTGCCTCACACATGCTAGGCAAGCGCTCTACAACTGGGCTACAATTCTGTCCCTCTTCCAAATATTTTTAATCCTTGGTTGGCTGAATCTTTGGGTTTGGAATTTAGAGACATGAAGGAATGACTATAAAGTGCTTTATATATGGCAGGCAGTTGATAACAGGGCTTTATTATTATATGTTAAATACATACTACATGACTCAAATTTTACAGATAGATTATAAATATTACTTTACATATGCTAAAAATGTAATTGGTTGATGGGACACAGTGGCAGGGAAAACACATTTGCTATGTGCCACAAAAGTACTAGATATATTTTCATATGTGTATTAACCACATTTTCCAACTTTTGTATTTTTTGTTATTGTTGTTGTTGTTGGTGGTAGGTTTTTTTGTTTTGTTTTGTTTTGTTTTTGGTACTAGGGATTGACCTCAGAAGTGCTTAACCACTGACCCATACCTGTAGTCCTTTTTTATTTTTATTTTGAGATGGGGTCTTACTAAGTTGCATAGGGCTTTGCTAAGTTGCTGAGACTGGCTTTGAATTTGCAATCCTCCTGCCTTAGCCTCCTGAGCTGCTGGGATTACATGCATGCAACACCATGCCCATCTTGTAACTATGTTTTGACATCTGGAGACTTGCTGATGGGAGAGCCTGCCCCTCCCAGTCTAACCAATTCCCAGAGACAACCAAAAATTGTGCCAAGAACATGTCTTTAATATATAAACCAGCTAATCAGAGCCCATATCCCCTGCCCACCTGCATTATCTGGCTCTTACTTTTATGCTACACTAGTTCACCCTCACCTTCTCCCCTAATCATCCCAAGGATAGACATCATACAAGCAGGGGCAACCCCCTATACTCCAGAACCTACTAGGATTAGTCAAACTAGCCAGTCCTAACTAGGGAGCCCCCTTTCCATGCCCCCATACCCATTCCTTCCTAAGAAAACCAATCAAGTATTCCCAGCAGTTCCCTGTTCGTTGTTCCTGGTTCCGACTGACCCTGGTGCTTCTCTATGTGTCCCTTTATGGAACACTGTGCCCCTTCCCCTAAGAAATCTAATAAAATCATCTTTTTGGTGACAGTCTTCTGATCTGTTGGCCTTACCATACCTGAACTAAACAAAAATTCATTAAATTGTCACAGCAGTCTTGCAAAGGAAGCATTATCCTGTCCATCTTCCTAAATGAGGATGAATAATTCTCCAAAGGTCACAGAGACACTAAAGTGTGAACTTAGGATGGGAACCTTGTCTAACTCCAAAGCCCTTACTTTTCAACAACCATTGTACACACAGAAGACAAGGCAATACTGAGTTAATATATTTTATGTCACTATTAAAAGTGTTTATGTGTATTTGGTAGCAGGAATTCAGAGGCAAGTAATGTATTTTCTCAAATCCTTTATCTTAAAATTAATTCAATAGAGTGAGAATGAAATTTCTTTCTGTATCAGTTTCTTATTGCTGATATAAGAAATTATCACAAACTTTGTGGTTTAAAATAACTACAGTTTTGAGGTCAGATTTCTAGAATGGGTTTTATTGGGATAAAAATCAAAGTAACATATATAATCACTTCCTTGTTTCTTCCAGCTTTTAGAGAACACCAGCATTCTGAGGCTTGAGGCCCCTTCCTCCATCTTCAAAGCCAACAATGTAGCATCTTCTAGGCTTTCTTTCTGACTCTGACCCCTGCTTCCCTTGTCACCTCTTCTCTCACTCTGCTCTTTCTAACTTTTTTATGAGGATCCCCTATGATCGTATTGGATCCACCTGTGTTATCTACGATACTCTATCTCAAGATTCTTAATGTAATCACATTTAAAAATCCCTCTTGCCATGAAAGTTAATACATTCATAGGTTCCAGGAATTAGGACTGGATATCTTAGGTCATTATTCTGCCTACCACAGTTATGAAAAAATCCTTTTATGAAATCCAAAATGCTGTCTTAAGGAATGGGAATGTAGCTCAGTGGTAGAGTTCATGCTTCGCATATATGAGATCCTATGTTTAAAAACCCAACACCACAAAAACAAAAACAACTCAAATCTTAAATCAGAATTTATATATCATTATTTTCCTATTTCTTTTCCATTTAATCTCACTCCTTAAAAGTGTTCTTCCAGGGGCTGGAGTTGTGGCTTAGTGGTAGAGCTCCTGCTTAGCACCTGTGAGGGGCTAGTACCACATAAAAATATAAATAAATAAATAAATAAATAAATAAAGGCATTTTAAAAGTATTCTTCCAGTGCATATTCAAGGATAATCAATTTATTTATTTAATAATCAATAATCAATTTATCTATTTCTTATTAAGTGATAGCCTGTGATATCTACTCTTTTACTGTTTTTTAAAAATGTAATGTATCTTAGAGATTTTTCCATGTAACTACATATATATATTACTTGGTTTCTTTTGATGGTATACAAATTTTCATTTCAAGGATGCACTGTGAATGCATTTGGCCAATCTCTTATTAGTGGATATTCAGTTTGGTGGGTACTGTTTGTTCTTAACATTTCATAACATTTCTCCCCTTTTTATCTTAACCTAATCGCAATTATGTTCAGTTATTTATGCCTTTTCCCCTGGTTCCAGAAGGGGATATTGATTCATGTAAGCACATCAGAACTTGGCTTTATCCTGGTGATGGTGTTGGTCAGGAATATACACATAACCTAAGCTCATACATTAGATTGGATGATGGGGCCTGGAGTTCGTGCTTGGTGGAGGAGAGCTAAATTCTGCCCTTTTCTTTTCATTTTCCTTCTGTACAGGCTCAAGGAAACATGTAGCCATCTTGCAACTGTGAGAAGACTCAGCTGAGACAAGAAATGGCAGAGCAGAGTGAGGAAAGACCTAGATCCTGGATGACATATTTGAGTTGTTTCTCATGCCACATCTGGGTTTCCAACCTCTGGACTTGCAATTACATGAGAGACTGCCTTTCTTTCTTTTTAAAGCTGATTGTAATTACAGTTTCTGAATCTTCTGTATACTAATAGATTGAGGTTGTTAGGAGGATTTAATCCATTTATAGTTGTGAAATGTTTAGGATGGTGTTTAGCACATACTAAGCACTTCATCAATTCTTTGTCAATAAATCAATAAATAATATTATGCCTTTTAATATTTACTAAATATAATAGATTAAAATGTCATGTTATTGTTTTATATTTTATTTCCTTGATTGTGAAGATATGCATTTTTGATGTGTGTTGGTGATCTTAATTAACTTTTAAAAATCACTATTCAGAAATTCTAGTTTATATAATCAGAACAAACGAATTTTCAATGTATTTAACTATATAAGGAGTAAAACATCTGTATGTCAAAAACTAACAAAATACTCCCATTAAATATGAAAACATAAAGGCCATCTCTAAACTGAGAAAAATTATCTGTAACATAGCTGAAAATAAATGATATAAATAGTTCACATAAATTAAAAATAAAATGATAAATACTCAATTTTAAAATAAGCAAAGGGCATGAACCAACATCTTCTAGGATTCAAATAACCAACAACCGAGACAGAACTGTGACCATCCACAGAGCAGGCCCAGCGGCCTGCTGAGGGGCAGAGCCGCCCCCCACCCCCCGCGCCTGCCAGGTAGGCGGAACGGTGACCACCGGCAGAAAAGGCCCAGTGGCCCGTGGCGGGACAGAGCTTCCAATCACTCGTGCAAGGTAGGTGGGCCTGCAACCCACCGGCAGAAGAGGAGCAGCGGCCTGCTGAGAGGCAGAGCCGCCCCCTCCCCTTGCGCTGGCAAGGTAGAGGGAACTGTGACCACCCACAGAGCAGGCCCAGCGGCCTGCTGAGGGGCAGAGCCACCCCCCACCCCCCGTGCCCGCCAGGTAGGCGGAACGGTGACCACCGGCAGAAAAGGCCCAGTGGCCCACGGCTGAATAGAGCTTCCAATCACTCCTGCAAGGTAGGCAGGCCTGCGACCCACCGGCAGAAGAGGAGCAGCGGCCTGCTGAGAGGCAGATCCGCCCCCTCCCCCCGCGCCTGCAAGGTAGACGGAACTGTGACCACCATCAGAACAGGCCAGACCTGCAACCGATAGACAGAACAGGCCCAGTGGCCTGAGGAAGGGTAGAGCCGCCCCCCCCCCGCGCCTGCAAGGTAGGCGGACCTGCGACACACTGGCAGAACAGCCCCAGAGGCCTGCAGAGGGGCAGTGCCGCTGCCTGTGCCTGCAAAGTAGGCAGAACTGCGACCACCGACAGAACAAGCCTAGTGGCTCGCAGAGGGACAGAGCCGCCGCCCACGCCTGCAAGGTAGGCGGACCTGCTACCGACCGGCAGAGCAGGCCCAGCGGCCTGCCGGCGTGGTAGGCACATTGCCCCAATTGGAGGTGGGGCAGAGCCGCCGCCCGCGCCTGCGAGGGAGACTTTGCAACTATACAAGACCAATATAAATATATAGGGGGAAAATTCAATAGCACAACAGTTTCACCAAGTAGAAAGGAACGCGAACAGTATGAAGAGACAAGGAAAGAAAGGACCACAAGCAATGCAGGTCAACTCAACGTTAGAAGAGGTAATAGCTGCAGCAGATGGAATGTCAGATAAAGAATTCAGGATATACATGCTTCAGATGATCTGGAGTCTCAAGGAAGACATCAGACAGCAAAATCAGACAATGAAAGATCACTTCAACAATGAATTACATAAACAAATCCAAGAAGCAAAAGATCAACTATACAGGGAGATAGAGGTTATAAAAAACAAACAAACAGAAATCCTAGAAATGCAGGAAGCAATAAACCAACTTAAAAACTCAATTGAGAATACTACCAGCAGAGTAGAACACTTAGAAGATAGAACATCAGACAATGAAGATAAAGTATTTCAACTTGAAAAGAACATAGACAGCTCAGCAAGACTGTTAAGAAACCATGAGCAGAACATCCAAGAAATATGGGATAACATCAAGAGACCAAATTTAAGAGTCATTGGGATACAGGAAGGGACAGAGTTTCAAACCAAAGGAATGAGCAATCTATTCAATGAAATAATACGAGAAAACTTCCCAGACTTGAAGAATGAGACAGAATCCCAAATCCTAGAAGCCTACAGGACGCCGAATGTGCAAAATCATAAGAGACCCACACCTAGACACATTATAATGAAGATGCCCAACATACAGAATAAGGAGAGAATTTTAAAAGCTACAAGAGAAAGGAAGCAGATCACATTTAGGGGTAAGCCAATCAGGATAACAGCTGATCTTTCAACACAGACTCTGAAAGCTAGAAGATCCTGGAATAACATATTTCAAACACTGAAAGAAAATGGGTTCCAACCAAGAATTGTGTATCCAGCGAAATTAAGCTTCAGGATGGAAGATGAAATTAAAACCTTCCACGATAAACAAAAGTTAAAAGAATTTGCAGCTAGAAAACCATCTCTTCAAAACATCCTTGGCAAAACATTACAGGAAGAGGAAATGGAAAATAACAATGAAAACCAACAGTGGGAGGTAGGACAGTAAAGGGGGGAAAAATAATCAAAGAGGAAAACAAACCATGTTTAGTAACATAAATAAACAAATATGGCTGGAAGAACAACCCATATCTCAATAATAACCCTAAATGTTAATGGCTTAAACTCACCAATTAAGAGACACAGGCTAGTAGAATGGATCACAAAACAAGACCCAACAATATGCTGCCTACAGGAGACGCATTTGATAGGAAAAGACATACATAGGCTGAAGGTGAAAGGTTGGGAAAAATCATATCACTCATATGGACTTCGGAAACAAGCAGGAGTGTCCATACTCATATCAAATAAAATAGATTTCAAGCCAAAGTTAATCAAAAGGGATAAAGAGGGACACTACATACTGCTTAAGGGAACCATACACCAACAAGACATAACAATCATAAATATATATGCCCCAAACAATGGTGCAGCTATGTTCATCAAACAAACTCTTCTCAAGTTCAAGAGTCTAATAGACCACCATACAATAATCATGGGAGACTTCAACACACCTCTCTCGCCACTGGACAGATCTTCCAAACAAAAGTTGAATAAGGAAACTATAGAACTCAATAACACAATTAATAACCTAGACTTAATTGACATATATAGAATATACCACCCAACATCAAGCAGTTACACTTTTTTCTCAGCAGCACATGGATCCTTCTCAAAAATAGATCATATATTATGTCACAGGGCAACTCTTAGACAATATAAAGGAGTAGAGATAATACCATGCATCTTATCTGATCATAATGGAATGAAACTGAAAATCAACGATAAAAGAAGGAAGGAAAAAGCATACATCACTTGGAGAATGAACAATAGGTTACTGAATGATCAATGGGTTATAGAAGACATCAAGGAGGAAATTAAAAAATTCTTAGAGATAAATGAAAACACAGACACAACATATCGGAATCTATGGGACACATTGAAAGCAGTTCTAAGAGGAAAATTCATTGCTTGGAGTTCATTCCTTAAAAAAAGAAAAAACCAACAAATAAATGATCTCATACTTCATCTCAAAATCCTAGAAAAAGAAGAGCAAAACAACAGCAAAAGAAGTAGAAGGCAAGAAATAATTAAAATCAGAGCTGAAATTAATGAAATCGAAACAAAAGAAACAATTGAAAAAATTGACAAAACTAAAAGTTGGTTCTTTGAAAAAATAAACAAAATCGACAGACCCTTAGCCATGCTAGCGAAGAGAAGAAGAGAGAGAACTCAAATTACTAGCATACGGGATGAAAAAGGCAATATCACAACAGACACTTCAGAAATACAGAAGATAATCAAAAACTATTTTGAATCCTTATACTCCAATAAATTAGAAGATAGTGAAGGCATAGATAAATTTCTTAAGTCATATGATCTGCCCAGATTGAGTCAGGAGGATATAGACAACCTAAACAGACCAATATCAATTGAGGAAATAGAAGAAACCATCAAAAGACTACCAACTAAGAAAAGCCCAGGACCGGATGGGTATACAGCAGAGTTTTACAAAACCTTTAAAGAGGAACTAATACCAATACTTTTCAAGCTACTTCAGGAAATAGAAAAAGAGGGAGAACTTCCAAATTCATTCTACGAGGCCAACATCACCCTGATACCTAAACCAGACAAAGACACTTCAAAGAAAGAAAACTACAGACCAATATCTCTAATGAACCTAGATGCAAAAATCCTCAATAAAATTCTGGCGAATCGGATACAAAAACATATCAAAAAAATTGTGCACCATGATCAAGTAGGATTCATCCCTGGGATGCAAGGCTGGTTCAATATACGGAAATCAATAAATGTTATTCACCACATCAATAGACTTAAAAATAAGAACCATATGATCATCTCGATAGATGCGGAAAAAGCATTCGACAAAGTACAGCATCCCTTTATGTTCAAAACTCTAGAAAAACTAGGGATAACAGGAACATACCTCAATATTGTAAAAGCAATCTATGCTAAGCCTCAGGCTAGCATCATTCTGAATGGAGAAAAACTGAAGGCATTCCCTCTAAAATCTGGAACAAGACAGGGATGCCCTCTCTCTCCACTTCTGTTCAACATAGTTCTCGAAACACTGGCCAGAGCAATTAGACAGACGAAAGAAATTAAAGGCATCAAAATAGGAAAAGAAGAACTTAAATTATCACTATTTGCAGATGACATGATTCTATACCTAGCAGACCCAAAAGGGTCTACAAAGAAACTATTAGAGCTAATAAATGAATTCAGCAAAGTGGCAGGATATAAAATCAACACGCATAAATCAAAGGCATTCCTGTATATCAGCGACAAATCCTCTGAAATGGAAATGAGGACAACCACTCCATTCACAATATCTTCAAAAAAAATAAAATACTTGGGAATCAACCTAACAAAAGAGGTGAAAGACTTATACAATGAAAACTACAGAACCCTAAAGAGAGAAATAGAAGAAGATCTTAGAAGATGGAAAAATATACCCTGTTCATGGATAGGCAGAACTAACATCATCAAAATGGCGATATTACCAAAAGTTCTCTATAGGTTTAATGCAATGCCAATCAAAATCCCAACGGCATTTCTTGTAGAAATAGAGAAAGCAATCATGAAATTCATATGGAAAAATAAAAGACCCAGAATAGCAAAAACAATGCTAAGCAGGAAGTGTGAATCAGGCGGTATAGCGATACCAGACTTCAAACTATACTACAGAGCAATAGTAACAAAAACAGCATGGTACTGGTACCAAAACAGGCGGGTGGACCAATGGTACAGAATAGAGGACACAGAAACCAATCCACAAAACTACAACTATCTTATATTTGATAAAGGGGCTAAAAGCATGCAATGGAGGAAGGATAGCATCTTCAACAAATGGTGCTGGGAAAACTGGAAATCCATATGCAACAAAATGAAACTGAATCCCTTTCTCTCGCCATGCACAAAAGTTAATTCAAAATGGATCAAGGAGCTTGATATCAAATCAGAGACACGCCGTCTGATAGAAGAAAAAGTTGGCTACGATCTACATACTGTGGGGTCGGGCTCCAAATTCCTCAATAGGACACCCATAGCACAAAAGTTAATAACTAGAATCAACAAATGGGACTTACTCAAACTAAAAAGTTTTTTCTCAGCAAAAGAAACAATAAGAGAGGTAAATAGGGAGCCTACACCCTGGGAACAAATCTTTACTCCTCACACTTCAGATAGAGCCCTAATATCCAGAGTATACAAAGAACTCAAAAAATTAGACAATAAGAGAACAAACAACCCAATCAACAAATGGGCCAAGGACCTGAACAGACACTTCTCAGAGGAGGACATACAATCAATCAACAAGTACATGAAAAAATGCTCACCATCTCTAGCAGTCAGAGAAATGCAAATCAAAACCACCCTAAGATACCATCTCACTCCAGTAAGATTGGCAGCCATTATGAAGTCAAACAACAACAAGTGCTGGCGAGGATGTGGGGAAAAGGGTACACTTGTACATTGCTGGTGGGACTGCAAATTGGTGCAGCCAATTTGGAAAGCAGTATGGAGATTTCTTGGAAAGCTGGGAATGGAGCCACCATTTGACCCAGCTATTCCCCTTCTCGGTCTATTCCCTAAAGACCTAAAAAGAGCATGCTACAGGGACACTGCTACATCGATGTTCATAGCAGCACAATTCACAATAGCAAGACTGTGGAACCAACCTAGATGCCCTTCAATAGATGAATGGATAAAAAAAAATGTGGCATTTATACACAATGGAGTATTACTCTGCATTAAAAAATGACAAAATCATAGAATTTACAGGGAAATGGATAGCATTAGAGCAGATTATGCTAAGTGAAGCTAGCCAATCCCTAAAAAACAAATGCCAAATGTCTTCTTTGATATAAGGAGAGTAACTAAGAACAGAGTATGGTCGAAGAGCATGAGAAGAAGATTAACATTAAATAGGGATGAGAGATGGGAGGGAAAGGGAAAGAGAAGGGAAATTGCATGGAAATGGAAGGAGACCCTCAGAGTTATACAAAAGTAGATACAAGAGGAAGTGAGGGGAAAGGGAAAAATAATACAAGGGGGACAAATGAATGTCAGTAGAGGGGGCAGAGAGAGAAGAGGCGAGGGGAGGGGAGGGGAGGGGGGATAGTAGAGGATAGGAAAGGCAGCAGAACACAACAGACACTAGTATGGCAATATGTAAATCAATGGATGTGTAACTGATGTGATTCTGCAATCTGTATTTGGGGTAAAAATGGGAGCTCATAACCCACTTGAATCAAAGTGTGAAATATGATATATCAAGAATTATGTAATGTTTTGAACAACCAACAATAAAAAAAAAAAACAAATAACCAACAACCATATGACTCTCTGTAACTCACTAAAAATTCAGAATATGATTTCATCCTTCAGCTATCAAATGGGGGCTAGTATTTCTTTCTTGTAATTCTTAATATTACAAAAATTCAGACACAGACACTTTCATACATGCTGGTGGAAATCAGTTGATCCAGTCTTTGGGAATATTTAATTTGCCTTGAAAAATGTGTATAACCTAGGATTTTTAGGAAGTGAAGCTGCCCTGGATGATATTTGCATGGCATGGTGGACACGTGTCATTTCCTGTCTGTCCAAACCCACAGCATGCACAAATGTGAACCCTGATGTGAACTGTGGACTTTGGATAATAATGAGGTGTCATTGTAGGTTCACTGATTACAACTAATGGGCCACTCTGCTTAGGGAGGTTGATAATGTGGAATGTTGTGTAGATTGTTCACTGCACCCTTATTTGTAACTGGATTAGTATATATTCAGTGTTCAATAGTTTGAGAATGTTAAGTGTTGGAATGGCTGTGTGATGGATGGAATACTATGTAGACTTTGATAATCATGAACAGATTAAAAAATTATAAAACAAGTTGTTTATGATATACTAAAGACAAAAAATCACAAAGCAGTGCAATACAATCTCAATTTGTGTGTCTGGGATACAGTGTGTAGGTGGCATAGAGGACGTGAGCATCCACAGAGAAAAAGACCATGAGTATGATATGAAACATTAACTATGGCTGTCCCTAGATGGTGACCCAGTTACATGTTTGTTTGTTTGTTTTGTACATTTCCATATTGCTCAAATTTTATTATACAATGATCATGTAACATATCTTCCCCTCCAATCAATAAAACTACCCAAAGTATTTCTATTGGATTAATAATTTTTATATAATATGATATTCTAATTTTCAATAGACTAATGGTAGGAAAGTGCTATGCAATGAAAATAGAGTGTTATCTTTCAAAATCTCAATTATATGCATGAAAAGTACACTTGTTTCTGTTAGATTATTGGAAGGTCTGATAAGCCTCATTTTGGAGATGGAGATTATGTATCATCCTGATGGACATAATGCAACCAAGTTTGTTTTTGAACAATGAATAACAGCAGAATTTAGTACAGTCTGAAAAAAAATCTTAATTTTAAAGCTTCATTTCTCACAGTCACAAATGATTAGTTATGTCTCATAGTCAGAGGACTTTCCTGGGCTGGAAGTTACTGGGCTGTGTTTTTTAGAAACACGTAATGTGAAAATTAACACAACCCTGTTCAATTTCGTTTTGGTAGCAGTTTCAGAAATTAAATAGATTAAGATGAAAGTGCATGAGTAAGCAGCATGTCTTCTTTTTAATCTGATTGTAGTATCTAAATTTACTTTTAATATACAAAAAAGCTGAATATTAACCTGATACCCAATGGGGCAGAAAACTTACTTATCTTGATGAGAAAAAACAATTGGGAAACTACACACAATTTTATATTTAAAAAAATGACAGCAAATTTCTTCTTGTATGAATAACTTAATTTGGACGTGTTGAGCCCTATAGTTTGGGCTCATTGCGTTGATCTACACTCTGGACTTTTAGTTGGACGTGGGCAAACTTGCCGTGAGCTTGGGTTGGGAACACCTGAAGAGTTATGGAGCCTCAAGTAGCCTCCTCTAATTCCTTCCTTCAAAAAACATTACGTTTCCATCACTGAATTATTTCTTCCTGCTTATGTGCCGTAAGAAACTGTGCTAGAGAAACAACTGTCAAACTACAGGAAATCATATCTTCAGTTTTCAAAGCTTTTTCTAAAATTAAATACATTTTGACTGACATGTCTTAATTGTACATATTAATGGGGTACAGTAGGATAATTCATTACATGTACGCACATGCAATAATCAAATCTAACCTCTGTTTACCTACCCCACTGCTTCCCAACCTCCAGTAAATAAAGAGTGTCTTTATTTAGAAAACTCTTTCCTTTAGGTTTACAATTACTCTCTGGATGTAACAGGGTCACAGTCCTCACAGACAGAATAATTTCCCAGTTGAATACACTGGCTTTTAGCTAATATTTGTTGTCTTTTTTTTCCCTAGCAGATATGCTTTACAACTGGAGGGAAAATATGGGTCTTTTAAGCTTTAACAGGTTTTCTGTCGCTTTGCCTGTCGTCCTTGGGAAGTGCTAAAAGGACAGAAACTATCAGGGTCTTTCTTCTCTCCCCAACCAGTTTATGTTGGGGCTCCTCAAGGATCGGGCAGTATGCTACCATCTTCTCTTTTCTTCCCATGTCTTCTTCACAGATGATTGCCTAAGTTCCCCTAAAGGATTATCTTTATGCTTCTGTCTCCAAAAGCATGTCTTTACTGAGATCTTTCCACTGAGAAATAAATCAACAGGTCAGAGACACCACCCTAGACTGGTGTGTTGGTGTTTTATTCATTTTTTTTTTGCTGCTATGATCAAAAACAAACCTCACAAGAACAATTTTAAAGGAGGGAAGAGCTTATTTGGGGCCTCATGATTTCAGAGGTCTCAATCCATAGATAGCCAGGTCCATTCCTCGGGGCTTGAGGTGAGGGCAGAACATCATGGCAGAAGAGTGTGCTGGAGGAATGCCATTCACATGATGATCAGAAAAGAGAGAGAGAGAGAGAGAGAGAGAGAGAGAGAGAGAGAGAGAGAGAGACTCCACTCAACAGATAACAAATATATACCCCAAAGGCATGCCCCCAATGACCCACCTCCTCCAGCCACACTCTACCAACCTTAAGCTGCCACTCAATCCCAACAGGGATTAATTCACTGATTGGGTTAAGGCTTTCATAACCTCATAACAAATTCACTTCCTGGTCATGTAGAAAATGGTAGAAATACGTTATAAGAAGTAGATTCCCAAAAGATAACAAAATAAACAAAAATTCACCTCCATCATTTCTCCTCAAAGGCCTCTTGAATTGTCTCACACATGAGTTTTAGGGGACACCTCAAACAGAACAGATGGAAGGAAGGCTGATATGGACAATGATGGGGGTCACTAATTTTTTTTACCCAATTCTTTTCATTTCCCAGAGAAGGAATCTGAGACCTATAGTGGTTCAGGGATTATGTCTGCTTGTATTTTCAGACCACCATCAGTTACATTTGTTAGAAACACTACAAAATTAACATGTCCCCAAAATTTCTTCAATTTCTCCCCAACCAGTTCTCTCCTCCCCATATTTTCATTTTGCATTAAATGGCAACATGATTTCCCCACTTAAGCCAGAAAGTAGGAAATTAGACTTGATTTATCAGTTTCATTAGTAAATACCTCAGCAAGTCCTTTCAGTTCTCCTTCTTAAAGAATATCTTCAGTTTGTTCACTTCTCTGGCCACCCTCTCTACCTTGTCTAGGCCATTATCATCAACTGCTTGAACCACTTGTCTCACCTTGCTCCAACTTTTTCACTAAAAAACTGCAAAAGTGGGCTGGGGTTTTGGCTCAGTGGTAGAGTGCTTGTCTAGCACGTGGGAGGCCCTGGGTTCGATCCTCAGCACCACATAAAAATAAATAAATAAAATAAAGATTGTGTCCAACTACTTCTAAAAATAAATATTTAAAAAACTACAAAAATTATGGGTTGAATGCGTCTTCCACTTGTTCACATATAAAAAAACTTAATCCTCAAATTGTATGCTAATGGTATTCAGAGGTGGGATTTTGGGGAGGTCAGAACCACTGTAATAGCATTATAAGCTTTATGAGAAGAGGAAGAGACTAGAGGGAACACACTTGCTCTGTCTCACCATGTGATGCCCTCTGTCATGTTATGATACAGCAAGAAGACCTTCACTGGATGCCAGAGTCATGCTCTAGGCTTTCCAGCCTCTACAACTGTGAGCTAAATAAACCTCAATTCCTTATACACTATCCAGTCTGAAGTATTTTTGTGATAGCCATCAAAAACCTGCTAAGACAGTGACCATCTTAGAATGCAACTCAGAACCTAAGAAGACCTAAGGGTATAGTATCTTTAAGACTCAGAGTAGGGGCTGGGGATGTGGCTCAAGCGGTAGCGCGCTCGCCTGGCATGCGTGCGGCCCGGGTTCGATCCTCAGCACCACATACAAACAAAGATGTTGTGTCTGCCGAAAACTAAACAATAAACATTAAAAAAAAAAAAAAAAATTAGAAGGGAAATCCTCCTT
>NW_025999990.1:51540206-51578161 GCF_001458135.2 Marmota marmota marmota | reverse complement strand
AAAAAAAAAAAAAAAAAAAAAAAAAAAAAAAAAAAAAAAAAAAAAAAAAAAAAAAAAAAAAAAAGACTCAGAGTAGCATAAGTGATGGGAAGTTGCAGAGCCAAGAGGACCCTAGGATGGCAAAGAATGGACAATGAGGAGATAATGGGGTACAGTTACTGCCAAGCAAGTCACCAGCTGTCCTGTGCCAGATAAGCAGGAGGTGATGTCCCTCTGCTAGTGGCATGAATGCTGTGCCACTATGAGGCATCATGCTTGCCTAGGTCACGTCCAGCACTGGGTCATCCATTAGTTCTGTGAACTCAGACAACCCTGCAGCCCTGCACCTGGGAATGAAAGGATGGCCACCAGTGTTCTTTCCAGTTCTGTCACTCTGTTATACTGTGACTCTAGACAAGACCTGCTGCACTTCAAAACCAGAGCCTTTCTTGGTGGCTGGAGCCTCTGTTAATTAATGCCTTGCATTACTGAGGCCCTGGCTGACCTAACACAACCATCTGAGCTAACAGTTCCTCTTTGCCATTCTCTCACCTTACTCTTCTGCCTGTCTCTTCCCTCCTGACAGCCTTTATACTCAGTGAAACTGTGGTGTACAGGATGCTTGTTGGCTGTCAGGGACCCCTGATTTCAGACACTCCTCTCTACACCTTCTGTGGACAGGAACTAATGTTAATGTCTCCTCTCCTCTTACCTCCATTAAAACCCTGTTTTCTTGGCATGATGAAGGACCAGACTGACTCTCTAGTGTATGTGTGGAGATCCAAACCCCTGACCAGCAAACAACAGAGTATCCCCTCACCAGAAATCGACAAGGAAAAAGAAATCAGAAGAGGAGGTGACAACATCAAAATTTTAGAAAGCTAGGAAGTAGATGGTAAAGGGATAACATGGGCCAGAGGGAGCAGAGAACTCTGCTATCATTAGGGGTGCAAAGAAGCAACAGGGAGCTCTCAGGACCTTGGGAAACAAGTGGAGACAACAACAGGGCTGTTTGAAACTGGGCAGAAAAGGATGATCCCACACATCCTCCCCACTCCATGAGTTGAGTGGGTGATCTTGGCACCCTCTTCCCAGCCTCAGTGGAAAGCTTGCAGACAAATGGAACTAGAAGAAGTCTGGAACTAGAGACATCAGACATAGCTGAATCCAAGAGTTTCGTACTAAAAAGAGAGTGAGTAGATACGACAAATAGAAAGTTAGGTGGCCCGTTTTCAGAATATAGCATTTGCCCTTAATTGGATCCATTTGTAGCCATTTTAACTATAGTCCTCCCCTTTGCCTGCTCCACTTTTAAAATTAGCCAGTGGCATAGATTGTAACCCCAAGCTCCTTCAATCAGGGTGAAGGGCAGTGCTGTGTTAGGGATAAAAGATGGACTGCCTGCCCAGGTGTGCTTGCTAGCCAAGTTAGACAGCAAACCTTATGGCAGGAGTAAAATTTGCCTTGCCCACTCACCTCTGAGCATGTGTTTGATTTCTTGTGGTACCTTGATATTTGTAACATAGAGGACAGACTGAATCTATCTAATTGACAAGAACACAAACTCTACCACCACTTGGCCCCAAGGATGCTCCCAGCCAAACTGACCTTTCCTGGGATTCCTCTTATGGGAGCCCTTGCCAAGAGAAAATACCAAATGATGCTGAAGAGTGAGGGTCAGTTTCTAGCTATTTCTTCTCAAGTTCACTTTTAAGTATTACGTGAGATTTGTAAAGGTGAAAAGCATCTCCACACTGATCTTATTGGATTGGGGCTAGGGACAGGCTTAAATATGACATACATGGGAAGACAGACTCTAAGGTTCTGCAAAAGAGATGGAAACTACTGCACCCACTTCTGGTTGGAAAGTCAAAGTTTAAAAGAGTAGGTGACATTGCAAAGGGACTTCAATAGTTTGGTGAGATTGGACAATGGAGACGAGATAGGGAACATGATAACATGATAGTCAGCACTGAGTCTAAGTTTCTGAAATCTATTTAGAAATATCTTCTACCTATAAAAAATTTATGACTTTAGTGGCCATTAGTGGAGCTAATACATGCAGTTTTTAGGGAGGTTATGTTTTGACTCGTAGAAGGATTGTTTGGGTTGTGAGAAACCTGTCTCCCCCTTTGCTTTGTTGGTCCATGGCAGCTGTTTCCTTACTGTGACATTGATTCTGCAACTTTTCCTACTTTCTCTGCTTTACTTTTCTCTTAGCACTCTCAGCTCTCAGATCTCTCTTAATCTAAGTGAAAGATAAGACCTTACCTACAGGGTGTCATCTTCTCACTCAGGAATAAACAGGGGCTGAGGAGCTCACATTTCTTCTCAAGGCTCCTTGGATGTGTTCATAGCTGTCATCATCAGAACTTTGGTATGGAAGTCCAAGTTTCCCTCAAGAGAATTCCCAGCAGCTCAGTTCAGGAACAATTCATTCTTGGTTTTTATCTTCAGTTCTAAGACATTCTTAGAGAAATCTTTGATTTAATATTTGTAAAGATAGTTCAGAACTGAAAGTTGTAAGGCAGACAAGCAAGTTTGAGTACTTAAGGCTTCAAGTTGGCACATATTTGAAGACAGCCCATATTCAGATACCTATTATGTATGCCAAGGAGTAGGGAGGATATATGAGGCGCTCTCTGGAGCTTGATGCTTAATTGGGTGAGCAATTATAGCACAACCCAGCATGTCAGGGCTACATGATGACAGTATGGACAAGACCAGCTGTGTGATGTTTACCATGAGCCAGGCAACATTCAATGCACTTTTTAGATATTAGCTTATCTAGTTTCTGAAGAGAAAAATAAGCAATACTATAATTATCTAAACTTCACAGATGAGGAAGTGAGGCACCGAGACATGAAGTCTCTTTTCCAAGGTCATATAGCTAGTGAGTGACAGAGCTGAGGTTTGCACTCTGTCAGTCTCCAGAGCCTATGTGCTCAGCTGCTACCCTGTGATAGAGAAGGTGAGAATGGCACATAAGCAGAGGGATTCCTGAAAAGGTGGTGCCTAAACAAGATCTTGCAGAGAGGATTTCAGAAGAACTAATTGCTTACTAAGAAGAGGACACAGTATTTGGTCATCTTGCTTGGCAACCAGAGATTCTAAATGGAGGTGAATTTTTGGTTTGTTTTGTTTTTATCTTTTGGGAATCTTTTTTTTTTTTTGCAGTATTTGGGGGCATACCAGGGATTGAACACTCAACCACTGAGCCACATCCCTAGACCTATTTTGTATTTTTTAAAAGTTTTATTTATTTATTTTTTTAATTGTTGGTAAACCTTTATTTTATTTACTTATATGTGGTGCTGAGGATCGAACCCAGTGCCTCACACATGCCAGGCAAGTGCTCTACTGCTGAGCCCCAGCCCCCTATTTTGTATTTTATTAGAGACAGGGTCTCACTGAGTTGCTTAGTGCCTCACTAAATTGCTGAGGCTGGCATTGAACAGTGTGAGCATCCTGCAGGTACTCGTAGGGATCACACTGGGCCAGTAGATTGTTGATCTGTAAAAAAAAAATCCAAACTGTACATCTATTTGAGTAGAGAAATGTTATTAAATATGGCAGAGTTGTTAAGTAGTTCCAGCAACCTCATGAAGCCAGATACAATCATGTGCCTTCCAGGATACAGCCAACTGGTATCAGGGTGGCACACATGTTGCAGGCCAGGCATGGCATGATCATGAACACAGTGGGGCAGGCCACTGGGGCCATCAAAGTCTTGGCTTCCAGGAAGGATGAGAGGGGCCAGGGGCTGCTCTTGCCAACTGTCACCTACCCAGAAGCTCTAGCATCTGGGAAACACGTGTCCAAATTAACACAATATTCTTTAGGATCCTAAAGCCCAAAGAAACTTTGTTTTCAAAAGTCCAGTGGTTTGATTCTGGGAAAGAAAAGTCTTAGCATTTAGGAATATTATTTCCTTTTGGATTAAGGAAACGTCAATGTCATAAATTCATCTTGGGCTTGTTCTTTTCCTTCTTGTTTCAATACTTGTGATGGGGCCATTTTCCAGGTGCACAGAGGATACCATTGAGATAGGTAGTGACACTGCAGGTTTCATTTGGGGAGAAGAGACTCACTCCTGAGCCTACCTGGCCTGTCTGGGACATGGGTAGCCTTGGGGATAAACAACTAAGGCCTGAACTTCACCAGAAGTTTTGTAGGATGCAGCTAGGGGACAATGAGGTCCTGATGGTCTGTGCTTAGGCTACTCTACCAGTCATGTGACAGAAAGGGAGGGAGCTGCTCATCTGCCACCATGGAGCCACTATGAGGGTACACCAAGAGTTGATTCTTTTGAATGATTTGTGGGAAGAGTTCATGTGACTCATTGGATTAAAAACTTGAAAGATAAAGACCACAGTTTATTTCATTGTCTGTGCCTCTGAGCTCTCAGCAACTCCTCGGTCCCCTCCTCTTCGTGTGGAATGGGAATCCCAGCTCCCAGCACACCTGGGCTCTGGGTAGATGTGATGAAGTTCCCTGTGTGTGCTGGGATGGAGAATGGTGAAGAATCAAGGTACAATTCTCAGCCTCAAAACCAATTACTTTAGAACATTTTATTGTGTGGCAGCAGAGTCCACTCAAGGTGACCAGAGTGGGATGGACTGCAGGGGAAGACCTCACAGAGGGGAGGCACTGTATGGAGCTTGGGTGTCTGAGCTCCAGATAAGTGTGTTGTTCACCTGGCCATAAGTCCCATGAGAGGAGTAATAGTTTGTGCACATTACATCCCTTTGCCTCATATATCCTTTAATGAACACAGCAGATGTTTATTAAATCTTCATAAGTGGCAGGAGGGTGTTGCTAGACCCTGGGAAGTTGAGAGTTAGGAAAGCTTCAGTGGGGAGCAGGCCAGCTGGCAGCACTAACAGATCCAGTCAGTTTTAGATCCTGGAACTGTGAAGAACCTTTGTAAATTCATCTAAGCCTCTCTCCTTCCCTCTCTGCATGAAAAAGATGAAGAAATAGCCAGCAAGATGTAGAATCTTGTCAAGTGATGGCCAAGAATTTGCTGAAGGGGAAGAGACCCTGCCTAGAGTGCAAGCCCACTATACTCAGTGTGTATGGCTCAGTTTCGGCGCCCACCTTACAGCCAAACGGACAGAAATATGCAGATGACAGACTTGAACAAGGTCCCACATAATTGGCTTAGGGCCATTTCTGTGCAGTTCCCCTTGCAAGAGTCAGTGGTTGGCAGCCTCATTAAATAGGACTGGGATGGCCTATGGATTTGAACAAGATATCAGAATCTCATTTAGCCCATTTTGTTGCATCTGCAGGACTATAATTAGGGTATCTCAAAAGGGTTATCTTTATTTTTTTATATTTATTTATTTATTAGTTGCTCATTGACAATACAATGATCTTGACATATCATACATTTGAATCAAATGGGGTATAATTTCTCATTTTTCCAAGTGTACAGGTTGCAGAATCACATTGGTTATACAGACACGTATATACATACAGCAATACTAGTGTCTAGTTTATTCTGTTGCCCTTCCTATCCCCACTTCCCCTCCCCTCCCCTCCCAACACCTCTCTCTACCCAATCTAATGTGACACATTTCTCAAAAGGGTCATCTTTCATCCTTGACTTCCAAGCTGATGGAGAGGTTGCTAGAGCTTCTTGCAATCCTTTATCAGCTTTGGATAAAATATTTGATTGAATCTGTGGGCTTGCCAGGAGGGACACTGCCAGGAACTGCTCCTTCTGCTGGCTGGTGTGGCATGGAAGGCTCACTCTGAAACTTTCTCAGGAGGGTGTAAAGGGGAAGGTGTGGGCTTTTGTCTTCAGGGTCAAGGATAAAGGGCCTAGCCATTCTGAGGGCAAAATCCAGGGCATCACGGAGAGCTGTTCCAGTAGTGTGCAGGTCTGGGGTTCCTGGGATGGGCCTAGTCAGCATATGGCAGAAAGAGAAATGGAGCCTGGGCACCTGTTTTGTATCTCTGCATCTTCTCTGATCTTGGCCTGAGGGGGCCACCACAGGTGGGCTGTCTCTTTATAGCTGCCTAGTCATTGGTGACTGCACCTTTTCAAACCTGTTTCCTTTTCTGCAAATCAGAGACACTCATGTTCACTGGCTGCAATTGTCATAATATGATATGAGGTGACACGGTAGAGCTGTAGGCACTCCACCTGGCAAAACTCAGAAATGCTCTATTATGATGCAGTTGATGACAACACAGTGTCTGGCACCTATTGCCTAAAGGTTTCTAAAATGGCAGCTGTGTGGCATCTTCTGTCAAGCTGAGAGGATCCCAGAGGGTTTGAATTAGCTTTGAAGAAAACTGTGACTATGGGAATTGTTTTTGGAAGGGCCCAAGTGGCCCCCAGATGGGAGAACAAGGAGGATTTCCCTTCTAATATTATGTTTATTGGCATGTGTTCTTGTAAACTGCATCCCTGTTTAACAGGCAAGTCTTTGTTATCTACCTACATGATGTTGCATCCTATGCCTTCCTGTTTCTGTTCAGCTTGCAAAGTGTCCACCCAGGCCCACACATCCTCATAGGACCGCGTTGCTGGGCCACACGGTGAAATGTGCTTTCCCCAGGGAGTAGTCCCCTGCCTGCCCTGGGACACAAGATAACATGTCTGTGGGGATATAAGTCTGGAGCAAAATTGCTAGGCAGTCATAGGGTACATGTGGGCTTAATGACCTAACTGTCACCTGGTTGTTGGTGGAAGTCTGGCTTCTGTTTTCCACCAGTCCTTACAGTGAGGGTTATCTGATCACCTTTGCCCCCGAAACTAGAAATTTCCCACTCTCTAGGGTTTGCCGGCCTTAGGGGACAAAGAGCTACCTAAGTCCTAAAATTTCAAGTTCATGTTCTTTGCTGAGCCTCCTGCAGGGCCCTGTCTTTCTCCTGTGGATATATAAGACTTATTGGGAGATTCCAGATTTTGGTCCTTTGTGGGTTTTAGACCCACTCAACTGGGAGACAGTATTCACCGTCTTTCAATTATCCATGGTGTTAGGTTCTCAAAATAAATCCTTGATGTTTGATGTAATAATGCGTGTGTGCATGTGTACATTCTTAGAAGTGAGCACATGATGTCACTTTCAATGGGCTGAGAAAATGCTGGCTTTGGCCTCCAAAGAAGGCTGCTGAGGGACACAGTCATAGCTCAGGTTCAGCCCGTGTTTTGATGCACTGCTGAGCTGCCAGCCTTGCTGAAGAGTTCCCGCTGGGCCACACCTGGGCTTTCGGAGTCTCTGAAGGGAATAACTGATGACAGGGTCCAAGATCTGTCCCCACACATTAGCAAGAGGCTGGAAATCACACCCAGTTTCTGGAAAAGATTGCCAGGGTAATTACCTTTGGGGGTCTGTGGATGTTCAGCTGGATTCTGGGTTCCATTGGAGGGGGTCATCTCAGCCTGTCCAGAACTCTGGCCTCAGGGACACTCTTTTGGTGCTGCAGCCCCCTCGTCCCCTTCCCCTTCTTGTGAGTTTGTCCCTTTTCCAGGGGTCACCACTGCTACCACTGCCTTCTTGCCAGACCTCCCCACAGTGCTCCTCCTCACCTGGCTGACTCAGCTCAGCATAAGAGAGACTCAGGAGTGCCACAGTCCATGCCACCAAGAGGACTGTGCCCTTTTCTACAAAAGCAGGTGCAAATCCATCCTGTTCTCTAGGAGCTTCCAGCTGGCTCTAATAGAAAATCCTGCACAATCAGCTGGGTAGAGACTGAGAAAAGGCAAAATGGACAAGAGTTTGGCTAGGAGTTTTGAAGACAGAGGAAAAGGAGAATATGAGAGATCCCTTTTCTGACCCACTTCCTGTGTGCACTCCACTGTCCACTGCCTTGGACCCTTTCAAATCAGCCAAAGGATGATTTTCAACACAGATTAGCCATTATCACTTTCTCTATTATCCCTTTATTATTTATAATTAAGGTGAACAATTTCCCCTTTCACGGTGAAAAAAAAATTGTCATCAACACTTACCCATCTCCTGATAAAGTTAAGAGTCTGAGCTCTGCCATTGAGACTGTTCTACCTGGAAGCATTTGAGTTGCCTTCAGCTCCAGCCCAGCCATTGTGGCTGCAAGATCCTGGCACACTCTCTAACTATTTTAAGCCTCTCTTGCTTCATCTGTGGAACAGCTGTTATCACTACTGGCTAGGGGGTTGGCAATATTTGGAAGTATGAAATACTTAGCATGATGCCTGGCCCATAGCAGGTACCCAGTAAGTGGGGAACAGTGTTCATTGCTGTAATTTGGAAGTAATAATTCAGCATGCAATGACCTCCAAGCAGAAAGATTTACACAGACATCACCTAGTATAGGAAGCTGTCCCTGGCCCCTGGGTCTGTGTGAGAGGCCCTCCAGGGGCCTCAGTTCTGCACTTTGCTGGTCCACCACCTCCCTGCTTGACTCACAGGTCATTTTCTGCTTAGTACCTGGCCTGGGATACCTGGAGAAGCTCAATTTCACTAACCTGTATGTTCTTGTTGGTAATAAAAACAGGGAGACTCATTAGCCAGCAACAAAAGGTATTTTTCAACTGTGACCCCAGGGTAAGCAGGGAGAACTTGGTTGGCTTGGGGTCCTTTTATGCAGCAGTGACAGGCAGGATGCATGCTTCTGGGGATACTGAAAATAAGAATGTCTGATTCAGCAGAAATTTTACCTCATTCAGGTAAAATGGGTTGACTCAGATGAGCATGAGTAGGTGAGACTTTAATGGGGGTGGGGGGGACTTTACATTGAGAATAAAGGGAATAGCCCTGATTGACAAAAACAGAATGTGCCAGGCTTCCAGTGAGTGGCTGGGTTGGGAAGGGCTGGCATTTTTATGGTCATCCCGTTTGTCCATGCATTTCAAAGGGTTACATTAAATTTTTGACAATATGTTGTCATTTTTGCATGACATGGCTTATTTTGACACCTTCATCTTTCTTGCTGTTTGAGAACAGTATGATTTCTCTTGTCAAATCTGATATTATGGGGCTGGGGATATAGCTTAGTTGGTAGAGTGCATGCCTAGCATACACAAGGCCCTGGGTGAACCCAGTACCAATAATAATAATAATAATAATAATAATAATAATAATAATAATAATAATAATAAAATAAAATATGATATCATCTTGGTTTAGGAGTATTACACTATCTTACTTTTGATGGTTTTCTCACTGCATTGTTCTAGGTAGGCTAAACAGATGTCTCTTTTGAAATCCAACCAATTTATGAGATATTTGCCTTCGTTCACAAGTTTGTGAACAATCCATGCATTTGCAATACACATGTTAGTTATATGAGTGAACAAAGACTAATACCTTTTGGAAACCAACCAATCATGTTTATCCATAGCACCATTGAGATTATTGAAGGTACCCACTACTTCTGGTTGAAGCCCATTAGTTCCACTCTTTCATTTTTTTTTTCATGATCCAGCTTTGCCAGATGGTTCCATTGTATCATGGTTTGTTGCAGTGATGAAGCATTTATTATCTTATCATTTTACAAAGAGAATTGAATTATTAGTATCAAATCTAATCATATAACCTTGTTTTTTCATCATTATTGTCATTTCAGATAATACCTGTGTGGTCTTTTTTTGCCTCTTCCAACCAGTCTTTGGAATGCAGTCTTCTGAAGGGATGTCAACAAGTCATAACCAGTGAATAGTGAATTCTTTACCACTTTAAGCATTTGGAGAACTGCCTTACTTCCATGCTAAAGATCATTGTTAGATCTTTCTTGAGCACTTTTCCCCACAATCCAACACAAGGAGCAACACATTAGATTTTGCCAGGCAGCAGTGTGACACACTGCACATTACTAAGCAATATACATGGTCCTGGTATTCTGTTTATAGGACCGTTGTTTTCAAACACCAATAATTTGAAATATAGCACATTACTTTAAATAAAATGGCAACCTACTTCTAGAAAATACTTTCACGAATGCATTTCTTACACCAGTTATGTGCACAATAGTGTCCCGTTGAACGTTTAGTGAAAGTAACTTTTGCAGCAAAGTTTATGTAGTTTTCACAATGAATTTTTAAATATTTCAAATGATCTCATCATTCACCAATGATCTTTCTCAGAAGAAAAACACTCTAAAAACAACATTGATTTCAAAGTTAACCCTAAGTGGTCTATTGGTTGCTCAGTTTAATGTATAGGACACCTCTAAAAACTAATACACAGGAAAGCTGACATAATGGGTTAATATTAACCACTATGTATCTTGAGGGGTTGACCCCAGTACAACTGGTGGAGTTTAAGTGTGCACAAACTCCTCCCTACTCAACCAATAAGAAATACAATGCCCTTCTATTTTCACAATATTAGGGTTACCTCAAGGTAGGTGAAGCTGTTTATTATGGTTTAGATATTAGGTGCCCCCCAAAAGTTCATATATGAGACAATGCAAGAAAGTTCACAGGTGACATGATTGGGTTATGAGAGTTTTGTAATCAATGAATTATTCCTTTGCTAAGGATTAACTAGGACTAACTGTAAGCAGGTAAGTTATGGCTGGAGGAGGTGGTTTACTGGGGTGTGCCTTGGGAGTACATATTTTGTCCTTGACAAATGGAGCTGTCTCTTCTTCCTGGATGTCATGTCCTGAGATGCTTTCCTCCATCACACCCTTCCACCCTCATGTTCTGCCTCTCCTTGGGCCCTAACTTAATATAGGAGACTGTCTATGGACTGAGACCTCTAAGACCATCAGCACCAAATAAACGTTTCCTCCTCTAAAATTGTTCTTGTCAGCTCTTTTTGTTACAGTGATGGAAAATCTGACTAAAACACTATTCCAGGGAACAAGAGATGTGACTGCCCCTATGACTCCTACAAGAATTTGTCCTCTAGCATGCTTATGCCAGGGTGTCCTGAGGCCCTTGTTTTCTTATAGATTGTCATTTATGCCAGGACAACATATATATAAAAAAAGAAACCAGTCCCCTCCAAAGAGTGGGTTACCAATGCACACCAAAATTAAGACACCATCTGAAGCCCTAGAAGTGACCCATACATCCGGTCATAGCTCCAGGGAGGATGTGGTCATTGAACTTGGATAGAAGTTAAAGCCCTGGAAGATGCAGGGGAGAAAAGAGCAATTTGGTGACAGAAAACCCAGAGGATCTATATATTTTATTAGGATCTGTTTAGCTATTAACATCTTCCTTTCCTTCTGGATAGCATCATGAAGCACTAGAAACCTATATATGGAATCTGTGTGGATGTTTCAAGATTTTTTCCTTGTTTTAATTGTAAGGTCTGAATAAAAATGATGAGTTTTGCTTTGGGGCAAAGTTTGAATGTTTAGTGAAAGTAACTTTTGCAGCAAAGTTTATGTCGTTTTCACAAAGAATTTTTAAATATTTCAAATGATCTCATCATTCACCAATGACCTTTCTCAAAAGAAAAACACTCTAAAAACCTAACATTGACTTCAAAGTTAACCCTAAGTGGTCTATTGGTTGCTCAGTTTAGTGTGAGTGTGAAGAGCATTTGCTACTATGGTGTCATAGTGACTGACTATTGCAGTCCCTGCTTTTGTGGTACCTTTTTAAACAAAACTGCTTCCACCTGTGAAAAATTTAGCCACAGGATTATCAAGAGCCATATCTGTTGGGTTTAGCTGGCTATAAAGTTTGTTCAATAATCTCCACACATTGGTCTTTTAAAGGGGCCAAGTCTGGGAATAGGGTAGCTAGATTTGAAGTTTGATATATCTGCAAATGTTTGATGTCAGGAATGTCTCACAGGCAGGACTGATATTTTGTTAGTCTTCCTCCTATGAACCAGTGATGTTCTGGTTCTGTATTTGGTGGGAGGACCTGAACCTCCATGTTGTCCCAAGGTTAATTGAGAAGCCTCCTTAACAACCAAAGGAGTCGTGGCCATTGCTTTTAAACACTTTGGTAACCTCTGACTCACAGGATCTAGCTGTTTGGAGAAATGAGTTACTGGTCTTGGGATGGGCCCCCACTTTTAATGTTAAACCCAGTTTTTGGCATATGACTTTTCTTTTACCCGTATGATAGAACATTTGTCTTTGATTATACTTTCCTGTTGGACATTCAAGACTGAGTAGATAGTGCAATGCCTACTGTTAAGATCAGTCAAGGATCCTCAGGGGTTACTTTTTTTTTTTTTTGTAGTTGTCGATGAACAGAATGCCTTTATTTGTTTATTTTTATGTGGTGCTAAGGGTTGAACCCAGTGCCTTACACATGGTAGGCAAATGCTCAGCCACTAAGCTATAGCCTCAGTCCCTCAGGGGGTTACTTTTTGAGGGTCTTGAATTTCATGTGAATTAATTACATGTTAATTAGATTTTAATTCTTAGTAATATTATATTTGAATGAAGACCCAGGAAGAAGGCCATATTTTTACTCTTTCACATATGAATAATTTTTTACTGCTTTTTACATACAACAATTTATGAAAACACATTTAAGAGACCCAAATATATTGTCTTTTAATAGACCTTAAGAAGCCAACAATACCTGAATTTATAATTACCAATTGATGTTTCAACATCTTTATTTACAAATGACTCAGCTGTTTTACTTATAATATAGTTTTCAGAATTTAAATTATATGTTAAGTATTTTTACAAATATTTATCTTACATTTAATGTATTTTTAGTGGTTGTAGATTACCCATGAAAATCAAGGTTGTTTCTTTGTTAGAGAAAACAATAAGAGGCATCAAACCTGAAATAGAGAAAATAATAGTCATTGCATTCCTCAAACATCCAACAAAGACAAATAGAACCTTGGCTGGCACAAAAATATGTGCTAACAATTCAGAAAACACCTTTATCTTTAGGACAAGCAGAGAATCAGAAGAGAGAAAAATCACCAAAAACCTGTAGGTGATCCCTGTAATTGCAAGTTGAGGACAACTTTTAAATTGTTTTTAAGAAATGTTTTAAATTAGGCATGTGAATCACCCGCCATGCCAAATGTGACTCATGGTTCCTCTGATGTGACAACAATCTGGGTAACTGGACCCCTATGGGCATTTGGACTCTGTCACCTCATGTAGAAACTATTTTCTGGTGAGAACAAGAGGGGGCCCAGGTCTTCCCAAGTGGGGACAATCAGGGTATTCCCATTGCCAGTGTGGCCATAGGAATCTGACTTGCATATTTTTGTGATTTTTTTGTATCCTGATGGAGGGCCCTAGAAACCTGCACATAAGGGCTTCTGTCCATTTCTTTGTCTTTTGTGGTAGAAACCTAGCTGTAAATGGTGTTGAAACAAAGAGGTCGTCCCTCTTGACCATCAAGTGCATACTGAGGCCAGGTAATGTTGCAGAAAAACAATATATTTTTCTTTAGATCATCTAGTTCATGTGTGCCAAGGACAGTGTTGGATAGCGAGTGCGCAGCAACTAGCAGCTGAGTGAGCATGTGGGGGGTCACAGGCAGCCTCTGGAGGAAATGCATCTTTCAGCCGTCAGTGGCACTGTGTGGTGCCCCACAGAAGAGGCTCCTTACTCACACGGCTGTTACCTCAGGGTGGTTGAGTGTCCATGTCTGTTTCTCCCACTGCATCGTGAGATCTGCAAATATCAGCACAGCACCTGGCAGGAAGTGGGCTTAGTGTGTATCTGTGGAATCTGTCACACTATTTGCTCTTCTGGACCTCAGCACCTGTCCTTGCATCTGGCACACAGCAGGCAGTCAGCAGACACCAAAGTGAGTTGACTGGACCCTTGCCATACCTGTTGTCACACACACACACACACACACACACACACGACCATCAGTGTGAGCTTCTAACAGTGACAGGCTTTAGAAATGCCACTCATGTTGTGTTTCTTTTACTGCCCACAAAAGGAAAGAAGCCAGTTCTTTATTCCCTTCTTTCTCCTCCTCCTCTTCCTCCTTCTTCGTAGGGGGGTGGTACCAGGCAGGCACTCAACCACTGAGCCGCATCCCCAGCCCTATTTTGTATTTTATTTAGAGATTGGTGTCATTGAGTTCTTCGTGCCTCACTTTTGCTAAGGCTAGCTTTGAACTCATGATCCTCCGGCCTCAGACTCTCAAGCTGCTGGGATAACAGGTGTGTGCCACGTGCCCAGCCTTGCCAGACCTTTCTTGATTATAATTTGGACAACTTTTGCTTATGTGACTCTGCCTTATAAGGTATATTAAAATTTGTATATTTTCCTGGAAAAGATGAAAGACAGTTCTCCTGATTGTAGAATTCCAAGTATAGTTGTTCTGATATTAATTAACTGTAATTATTAACTTCCATGTCTAGTACTACATATTTTAAAGTACTTTTATGCTCAGAATATCAGATGAAGAATATTTGAGTAATGTCAGTATAGAAGGGGGGGGGAGTGAGTGATAATTTTGAACTGGCAATAAGTTTTGTAGGTTGTTTACTTGATCAACAAATGTCTACTGAGAGCTTATTATGAGCAAAACACGATTTCTCAGGCTCTGTGGAAGAAACAAAAATACCCAGATCTACTATGCAAACACTCATTGAGCATTTTCCAAGAAATGTGCTGATAAAGAAAGAATGCCTAGTGACAGGGAAAGCCCCAGCCCCATAGGAGCTCTCAGGGCCTTCACTGGGCAGAGGACTCATTTTTGGTCATGAGCTGCGTGCTGGAGATTTCTTAAAGTGACCCGGACAGAATGGAGGGGGCAGAGGGAGGGAAGGGCGGAGCCTTTCACAGATGAACACTGCCCCATGTTAGTTATCTATTGCTATGTGTCAATTTACCCCCAAACCTGGCTGCTTAGAACAGGGTTTCACTCAGCTGGCTCCAAAGCAGAAACAGAAGGGCATGGCAGAGGACAGCTGCTGAGCTCATGGCTGCCAGGAAGCAGAAAGAGAGAGGAAGGAGCAGCAGGGGACAAGAAACACCTTCCAGGGCTCACCCCAGTGACCTACTTCCTTCAGCCAAGTCCCCCGACCTCCAGGAGCTCTTTCAGTTGTGGATGGATTAATCCATAGAGGAGATGAGAGCCCTCATGATTCAGTCACTTTCCAAAAGCCCCACCTCTCAACATTGCTGCACTGGGGACAAGCCTTCAGCACAAGGGATTTTGGGACATTCCAGATCCAAACCATAACAAGCAATGAACATGTTCTCCCACATGGGTCCTGAGGGTCAGGAATTGGGGGTGGCTTGGCTGGCTGATTCTGCCCCTGGTCTTTTTTTTTTTTTTTTTAAAGAGGGGGGAGAGAGAGAGAGAGAGAGAGAGAGAGAGAGAGAGAGAGAGAATTTTTTTTAATATTTATTTTTCAGTTCTCGGCAGACACAACATCTTTGTTTGTATGTGGTGCTAGGATCGAACCCGGGCTGCACGCATGGCAGGCGAGCGCGCTACCGCTTGAGCCACATCCCCAGCCCTGCCCCTGGTCTTTCATGAGGCTGCAGTCATCTGAGCCCTTCCTTGAGTGGTGTGGGCAGGCCTTCACTGCCCACTGGCCTCTCCACAGGGTTGTCTGAGTCTCCAAAACATCGTAACTGGTTCCATACAGAGCTAATGACCCAATTGCAGGGCAAGGGATAGGTCACAGAGTCCTTTATAACCTGATCTGGAACATGACAGAGTCACTTCTACCACATGCTAAATGGTATTGGTCACACTGACCACCTTGGTAAAGTGGGGTGGAGATTACACAAAGGTGAGCAAATTCCAGGAGATGGGAATCATTGAATCATTGAGACCATCTGGCTATCACACCCTTCTCTCATTGAGGAGAGAAGAAAATGCAGAAGGGCCCATCATGTGGGCTATAGCCATCACCCAGGTGGTAGTAAGAGCTGGCCACATCCCTGGGCAGTGCTCATTTACATGACTGCAGGATCCTTGCCAAGGCTTCCTGGATCACTAATAATTGAGATGGCTTACAAACCTAAGTTCACTACATGAGATTCCCAGTGTAACAACACATACAGAACAATATAATATGTAATTAGTGAAATATATCAATCTACTATTAATATCAGAATTGTTACACTTACATCTAACATATTATTATAGTAAATTGACATTTTAGAGTATTAAAAACCAATATGACCCAGCCAGTTCTAGGTATTTATCCAAGAGAATTAAAATTTCTATAGCAGTACATGCATACCACATTTATAGCACCAAAATTCACAATAGCCAAGTTATGGAACCAGCCTAGGTGTCCATCAGCAGATGAATGGATGAAGAAAATACAGTGTATATATACACAATGGAGCTTTATTCAGCCATAAAGAACAAAATTATGGCATTTGCAGGGAAATGAATGGAACTTGAGAGAATTATATTGAGTGAAATAAGCCAGACTCAGAAAATGAAGGGTCATATGTTTTCTCTCATATGTGGAAGCTGGAGAGGGAAAGAGTGGGGAGGGGAGGGGGGCTGAAATCTCACGAAAATAGAGGGGAGACCACTGGAGTAGAGGAAGGGCATCAGGGGAAGGTCAGGGAGGGCAAGAGGAGATACTAGGGAACAAAATTGACAAGATTGTGTTGTTATATTGTGTGCACAGACACGAAATTAACAATGAATCACACTGTTATACATAATGCAATGTGTCAATAAAAAAGATGAGACATTTTCTAATAACTGAAGTTTAAATTATGAAGATTACGCAGCTTTAGAGATAGACAGGTGTTGTGTCCTATTGGGTGACACACCTGGCTAATATAAATTAATAACTGTATTTAACATTTTTCTTTCAGGTGTGCTTTGATTGTGCTGGCAAGCATAACCTTTGCATTAATTGCTCAGAGTTGCGCTGGTCACTTGGTGTTTGCTTGGGTTTCATCTGTAACTGAATCTTCCCTCACTGGGTGGGAGAGAATCCACTATTACCTGGGGTCCTTCCCCTTTATGTTTGCTTTGGCATCACATAAAATGATCAGCTAATTGTAAGTAGTGGAGGTTGAAATCTTAGATCCCTAAGTAAACAGGGAAGATGAGTTATTTCTATTCAGGCACTATCCACAGTAGAGAGAGCTCATCAGAGATGAGAGGCGGTGATGTGGAGGACAGAGTCAGAGAGGAGGTTTTGAGTGGCGTTTCCTTCCCTTCAGCATCATCTTATAAGTGAGCACAAATTCAAAGTCATGGGAGAAGGTGGTTCAGGTATTGTGGGCTCCTTCTACACCCCATGCAAGGTGGAGAACTCATGTAAATGGTGAGGAAATGTGTTCATTAGCTTTTCGTCATGGTGACCAAAATACCTGACAAGAACCCTCAGAGGAGCAAAAGTTTACTTTGCCTCATTGTTTCAGAGGTTTCTGTCCCTGGTCTGCTGACTCCATTGCTCTGGGCTCAAGGTGAAGGGGCACAGTATGGTAGAAGGGTGTAGCAGAGAAAAGTGCTTTAGCTCATGGCAGCCAGGGACCAGAGAATGCACAAAATATAAACTCTAACGGCATGCCCAAACCCCCCCCCCCAACTCCTCCACCACACCCTACCCTACCTGCCGGGTTTCTGTTCTCGAGACTAAAAGGCTCAGGGGTCACTCCAGGTAAGCTGGGCTAATTGGGCTGCGTGAAATAACCACAAAAGAGACACAAATACCTTTATCTTTGGGGTTGCTGTGACAGCTCCTCTGACCTTAAAGGTCCACAGGAAGAGAGAGAGCGAGAGCATGTGCTGACCCCTTTTATTGAAGAGAAGCTATACAAAAGAGGCAAGGAGTCAGGTTTCATGGGGCTGAGTCTATCTTCATGATGTCCACTGTCAGCAGTTTGACTGACATCTGGTTAGGCCACACCCAAGGGCACAGAAAGAGAAGGGGACACACACAAGGCACTTCCATAGAAGATTCTATCCTAAACAGGGCAAGGGGTTATATTACAAAGGAAAAGGTGAGCATAACTTCACCCATGGGGCTGTAGCAAGACACACCCATGCATGAGACACCCTCAAACCCAAGAAGGGTGGGGAAAGCTCTGCCACATTTCTGTGACTGAGCGCCTCAGCACCCAGCCGGAGAGTGTGACTTAGTCACATGCAAGGTTGGTCTCCCACACCTGCCTACTGTTACCACCCAGTAGAGCAATACTTTCAAATTACTGATCTATCAAAAGGATTACTCCACGGGTGAGGTTATACCTCTTCTAATCTAATCATTGCTTCTCTGAACATTCCTGCATTGTGTAACATGAGTGTTTGGGGGACATGTCACATCTAAATCCTAACAGAACACTTCCTTGTATCAGGGTGTCACTTCCCACATAATCCTCCAGCTCTGGCTCCCAAGGACACTAATAGAGCAAAGCCTCAGTAAATGATTTCTGTTTGATTTTTAGTGGCAATTTCAAATGTTGATGATGTCAAGGTCTGTTTACCTGAGGACGTGGGCTACACTGGTGCCTCTGGCCAGTAAGTTATCTTCTACTTCTCACCCTATGGCAGTAGCCTCTTGGAGCCTTTGTCTGTACCAGAGAAAGTCACCACCTCTGACCAGACGGCCCACAGTGGGAGGTGGAAAGGGCCTCTCTGTGAAGTAAAATTAAAATAATAAATAACAAAATGATTGCTCTCTCCTCCAGTCATTCAAGATGCTGAAAAGAAAGACCAAGGGGAAGAAGGTGGCCCCGGGCCCAGTGAAGAAAGAGGAAGCCAAGAAGGCAGTGAACCCACTATTCAGGAAGAGGCTGAAAAACAGACCAGAGAGGAAGAAGAAGAAGAAGCGGAGGCTGTGGGTTTGGGCTGCTGGCTGATTTAGACCCCAGAAGTTGGAGACCACCCCTGGGAGATTGGAATGTGGCCACCAATACTGCCCCTCCCAGAAAGTTGATAATGAAGCACCCCTGAACAGCCAGGGAGCTCCTAATTAATGCCCCCTGGGATGCTGCTCCCTTCCTGCCCCATCACTCCATCTTGGCCCTTCTAGCCCACCAGCATCTCCTGGGCCTAGTCAGATTGAGGCTGTACCATTGTCCCTCTTGTTTGTCTTGGACTAAGCAGCTACTGGTTTCTCTGGCTCCCTGCCTACAGATGGCCACTGTGGGATGACCCAGCCTCAAACCATGTGAGTTGATAATAAACCCCTTTTTATCATTACATACACTTCCTATGGTCCTGTTCCTCTAGTGAATCCTGACTAATACAGAGAGAAAAGGGTAAGAAGAGAAGGAGAGAGAGGGACCTGATAAATTAGTTCCTATTAAGCTAATTACGATCCATAGCAGTTTAGTGAATTCCCTTTCCCAAGAGCATTCACATTTTAAAAGGTGGCGAGAAACACCATTTACACTTTAACCCACAGAATTGAGCCAGGCCCTGTAATGAGGAAATGGGGGCTATGTGTGGAGCCACATAATCTGGGGAGATTATTCACCATTCCAAGCCACAAGCAGAAGAATGTAAAGACGCTGGCTAGCTGGAGAAGAGAAAGTGAGAGAACAGCACAGTGAACACTGCTTTCTTGGACCTGAGGATATAGCTCAGTAGTAGAGTGCTTACCTGGTATGTGCAAGGCCCCAGGTTAAACCCCAGCACTGCAAAAGACAGAAGAAGGTGGGGCAGGGTGGAGGGACTGCTTTGTTAACCTACAGATCTCTAGAGACTCTGAATCTGCTGTAGAGAATATTGAAACAACAAATCTGACCATGAGCTTGGGAAGCACCTAGACTGACCAGGGAAGAAATGGGGTGCAAGCAGGAATAAAGTTGGAAACTCTGTCTTGTATTTATTAGTTTTGGGGTGGTGGGTACCTATCATGAAAGAGCTGGACATTCAAACTGAGAACACCAGCTCCAACATGGAACCCTGCCTGAGGATAATTCTGAGTCCTTGGTGAATCATGCATCCTGTACAAAAGACCAGAGTATGAGAAGTATGCTCCGATGTTGTTTGTGGAAGTGTTGATGGGTCCCCCTCATGGAAAGTAACCTAGTGACTGAGCCTGTTGACACCCTTTGATACAGTTTTTTCACTCCTGGTACTGTATCTTGAAGCAATAAATTTGAAATATAGATAGATTTTTCCATGGCGGTATTATTTGTAATGTGAAGGAATAAGAAAAAATACTGGTTACATATTTACTTTTCTTCTTCTGGGCATGATTTTATAACAATGTAACTATAAATATATATCTCTGCATAATTTTGTCTTTTCTAACAATGTAACTATAAATATGTATCTCTGCATAATTTTGTCTATTAGAAATGTAATATGGTATTAAAATATTTTTAAAGATTTGGTAACATGGAGATATTATGTTACAATGTTAGTGGAAAAATAAAACTTTACCTGTTGTTATCACGACCTATATTTTAAAAACTACAGCCATTCCTCCTTATCTATGGAAGATAGGTCCTGAGACTGCCAGTGGATGGCTGAAAACAGTAACTGTATCAATCAACTTTGTATTCCTGTAAGAAAATACCACAGATAATCAACTTAAAAAGAGGAAACATTTTGGTTCACAGTTTGGGGGCTTTTAGTCCATGGTCAAAGGGTCTGTTGCTTTTAGGCCTGTGGCCAGGCAGCACACCATGGTGGGAGTGCATGGCAGAGAAGGCTGCTCCCTTCACAGCAGCTAGGAAGTAAAAGTGCGTGGGGAGGTCAGGGTCCCAATATTTCCTTCAAGGGCACACTCCCATGATCAAACTTCTTTCCCCTAGACTCTACCTCCTAAAGATACTAACACCTCCCAAATAGTGACACCATGGTGACTCAGCCTGCAACATGTGGCCTTTGGAAGACATTCAAAATCCAAATTAGAGCAATAACTAATAAGAAAATAAAACAATTATAACATATTGTAATAAATGCTATATGCATATGATCTTTCTTTAAAAATATCTTTTTAAAATTTCAACTTTTCAATTAGGAACATACTTAATGGCTTCTTTGTAGCATATTTAGTTAGCATCACTACTCTTGCACTTGGGGCCATTAAGTCCAAACAGGTTATGTGAACATACACACTGATGCTATGACATTTGACCTGGTCATCCATATAACTTCTAAGTGATGAACAGGCAGGTAGCGTGGATATTCTGGACAAAGGATGATTTGTGCCCTGGGCAGGGATGGAGCGGCTGAAGCAGGAGTTCATCACACTGTTCAGAATGGCATGCAATTTAAAACTTAAACATTGTTTATTTCTGGAATTTTCCATTTAATAGTTTTGGATCATGGTTGGCTGTGGGTAATTGTAAAAAAGTGAAATCTAGGCTAAGGGAGGACCACAGTATATAAGGTGACAAAAAAGAAAACTGAAACAAATATATAAAATATTAACAGCAGTAGGAATACAAGTAATTTATATTTTTATATTTATATTGTTCCAATTTTGTGTAATGAACATTTATCACTTTTTAATGTAATATAAAATAAATGCTTGCAAGAAAAACTCCTATAGCATCAATAGATCAGAACCTTTAAAATCAGGTCAGGAAGGTTACAATCTTCAAAAAGGTTGTATAACCTTTTAAAAGATATCCCAGAATTCTAAGGGCCTTTTAAAATTTTTAGCTACTTTTGTTTTTAAGCATTTATATCAAATATTGAATTTTTTCAAAAGTTAGTTAAAAAAACCGATGATCATCATTATCTACCTACAGAGTGATTGCAGGTCTCAAGTTAAACCTTATGCATTCTCTATTAGAGGTCTCAAGCTTATTCCAAGTGTTTCAAGAAGTCACTATACAATTTCTTTTAAGTGATTTGATAAGGATTTTTATTGGATTTCCTCCATGTACATAGAAGTCATAATTAATGAACCCAGCTGTCATTCAAACCAGAATACATCAAACCCAAAGGCCACAGAGCATGTTCCCAGACAGTCCTATGCATGTCTCCCTGAAAGCAAGATGATGCCAGGCAAGAGGGAGACCTATAAATATTGCATCCTGGAACACTGACATTGACCCACACTGTCTGACAGAAACATTAAAACACAGAGCAATCTCTCATATCCTACTGAAATTTCTTTTCCCAGAGATAGCCAAGCTTCAGGCCTCAAGTGTCATGACAATTGAAAGGTCTCATATCTATTGTTACTGTTTTCTTGTCACATAGAAAAGGCTAGATGGCTCTTTATCCTGGCCTACCCATTTAATTGGTTGTATAGGACCAGGAATAGATTGAACTGGTTCTTCCTTAAGCCACAGAGATTTCCCAAAGTTCTGATCAGTTCTTAAACCTGACCTCCTCTTCACATGTTATTTAAGCATTTCACTCCCACCATTTTAGAAGAATTCTAAAACACTTATACCATGCCTTTTGAACGCAGGGATTTCAGTGATTACCAACAAGGATTTTGCTCAGAGCAGTTCAATTTCTGGTAACTAATACTGTCCAGAACCACAAGATGGCGCTTTAGCTACAGCAAAGGTGGTTAAATTCCATGGATGTCGGGGAACTGTGGATTGGTGGGAATGACTCACTCAGGCCCATGTATGGCGTTATTGGTAAAAATGATAGTCCCCATCCAGATTTTATGCGATTAAGAAAATAGGTTCTTAATTTATTATTAGTTGACTTTATATATTAACAAATAGGACACCAACACTACGGAAAAGTATATCTGCAAATAGGTATTTTTTTTTACATGGCTGCTCGGGACAACATCATTTTTTTCTTATAAACATTGTTTAAATGGAGGGAAATAAGCCATGTTTTAAATCATGGAACAATTTTTGTTCTATCAACCCCACAAAGATATTTCTCACAGCACTTTTCATAAATGTCCCATTAACAGCAAGAAACCCATGGTTCCTTACAGCCTGATTCAATTGAAAAGCACTTAACTCAAGATCTCAAGGGTGAAGGTAATTTAGGGGTGCTTAGGCAGCACTGTTTTCACTAATGGAAAACAGAATTTTCCTGAACAAACTTAGTACAGTGCTGTGGTAACATAAGTGGCAACATTTGTGTGTGCATCAGCAGGATTGTTCTTGGCAAAGATACCTTTTGTCCTTGTCACAACACTGAGGTCTAGCACATGATCACTTGGTCCTGGAGAAACCCAGCAGAGTTAGCAGAGGATGAAGCAGACCTCCAGGGAGCTTCTAGATGGGGAATGGAGCAGGTGGTCACCTCTCCATGTAAGTGGGACAGCAGAAGTCCTGCAAGGCCTTGACCTACCTTTTCTTTCCAACCACCCTGCCCTAGCACCAGAAGACCTCTGGGTACACATTAGAGGCACAGAAGGCAATTCTGATTTATAGATTTGTGGTATAAGCTGGATATGTACAGGGATATGTTTGCAAACTGCCCATAGGTGATTATCGTATGCAAAAGAGGGTAAGGAACCATTGGGTTGGTGACTTAATAGGAGAGAAAAATCTTAACATCCTCAACGGCCTTCTAAGGAGACTCTCCCCATCTGCTGGTGATACCTGGCACTGATTCTTGCTGAGCGTCTTCTTTCCTTTGCAGTTCTCTAAAAGGAGTAACCCCCAAATCACAGGGCTCAGTGGCAGGGCCAGCTTCTCCTGCTCCTCACATTTGTTTCTAAGGAACCCTAGCTTCCTCACGCAATATCCTCTGCTCAAGCACCCGCCATCCAGTTTTCCTAGCCCTTTAGCAATTCCCCTCCCTCCCACACATCTCTGGAAGGCTTATGTCCCTGGCCTATGGCACTTGAGTCTACTCTCCACTGACAATCAAAAAAAAAAAAAAAAAAGCTCTTCAGTTCCATAGTTTCCCAGGCCCTGGACTCCAGTGGCCTGAATTCCTGTCAGCTGCCCACATCACACTGATCCCTTCTAACTCCAACTAGGGAACTCTGATGTTCCCTTTCAGATCCTTTAAGCCCGTGGTTCTCAAACCTTATGGTATACTGGAACCTTTCAGAGGGCATGTACAAGCACTCACATATTTTGATCTGTCAGGTATGGGTTAGGGCTCAGGAACGCATATTTCTAAGAGATACCCAGGGATGCTGCTCCTGCCATGGGGCCACAGTTGAGAAGCACTGCTTTGAACAGGTGCTCAGCCCTAATTGCTTATTCCAACACGTGGGAAGCTTTAGAGTCAGATAGATCCCAACTCCCCCTCAGACTAATTAAACAGAAGGTCCAGATCCAGGCATTTCTGTATTTGTGACCCACAGATTATTAGCTGAGTGAGCCCAGTAGTCTACTCATCTCCAAATACACACATTTTCTTCACCTTATAAATAAGAGCAATCAGTGAATAGAGAGCCTACAGAATGGGAGCAAATTTGTATCACATGCACATCAGAGCACTAATCTCAAGGTTATAAAAAGAACTAAAAAATCTTAACACCAAAAAACCAAGTAACCCAATCAATAATTGGGCCAAGAAGCTGAACAGACACTCTCAGAAGATGATATACAATCAATCAACAAACATATGAAAAAATTTTCAACATCTCTAGCAATTAGAGAAATGCAAATCAAAACCATTCTAAGATTTCATCTCACTCTAGTCAGAGTGGCAGCTATTAAGAATACTAACAACAATAAGTGTTGGCAAGGATGTGGCGAAAAAGGCACACTCAGACATTGCTGGTGAGACTGCAAATTGGTGCAGCCAATCTGGAAAGCAGTATGGAGATTCCTTGGAAAACTAGGAATGGAACCACCATTTGATCCAGCTATCCCACTCCTCTGTCTATACCCAAAGGACTTAAAAACAGCATACTATAGGAACACAGCCACATCAGTGTTTATAGCAGCACAATTAATAATAGCTAAACTGTGGAACCAACCTAGATGCCCTTCAGTAGATGAATGGATAAAGAAAATATGGTATATATACACAATTAAATATTACTCAGCATTCAAAGAGAATAAAATCATGGCATTTGCAGGTAAATGGATGTACTTGGAGAATATAATGCTAAGTTAGCCAATCCCTCCCAAACCAAATGCCAAATGTTTTTTCTGATATAAGGATACTGATATATAATGGGGATGGGGAGCAGAGCATGGGTGGAATAGATGAACTTTAGATAGGGCAAAAGGGAGGGAGGGTAAGGGAGGGAACATGGGTATAGGAAAGACAGTGGAATGAGATGGACATCGTTACCCTAAGTACATGTATGAAGACACAAATGGTGTGACTCTACCTTATGTACAACTAGAAATATGAAAAATGCTCTATATGTGTAAAATATGAATTGAATTTCATTCTGCTGTCATATATAACAAATTAGAATAAATTTTAAAAATAAGAGCAGAATAACCTGTCTCCTTTTTCATACTAGTGGTGAAGAAATAAATGAGAGCACATGTATGAAAGTGATTTCAAAACTTTCCACTGTAATGTTAAACCCAAGGCATTATAAATTAGGCACCCTGAAACTAGATTCACTTTTTCAGACTGTGAGGGTAAGTGGAATGTAATAATGCATTCACAAGTCCTATGCTCAAGCACAGGCCATGAGCTGCAGATCAAAGATCCTGGATGGATACCTGGTTCAAGGGCTTTGTAATATGATGATAACTGAAAATAGCTTATGAAACATTTTAACTATAGTTTCATTTACTACTAACTTACTCCTATAAATAAAGTTATTCACACCCAGGTACAATATGATATACAGAACTGAAGGTTTTAAAAGCAACAAAAATAGATTCTCAAAAATAGACCTATATAAGCCCATGAGGACAAATTACCAATGAGGTCAGTAGCTTCCATAATGCCTGAACATAACATGCAAAGGATAAACATTTGTTAACACTGAATGCAAAGTCGTGTATCTTTATGAAGCAAGAACGCAATGAAGATTTGATGTACATGCCTATTCGTGGCATATTCAAACTGTTTCTTGACAGTTAAACACATTAAAATGATAATTTTATCCAACAGTACATATCCAGCGTGAACTGATGTAATCTTGTACCACAGACCCAGTGATGTCTTCTCATTATTTCCAAGTTAAATCACACACAACCTCTTCATGCTCATGGTTATCATGATGGTCTGAAAGAATATATTTAACTACAAGGGTTAATTTATAGTGCCTCATTTTAAGAAGGCATATTTCTCAAAGCATTTTCTCATGCACTTCCATATGTAATGTTTATCACCTTAAGACCAATGAGAGATTACTGCTCACGTCTAAGTACACACATCTGCACCTTCTTCTTGAAAGGTGTTGTGTGGGCAGCACATGGTGACTCCCCCTATCTATAGCTCATCCTTGATCACAGTTCTCAGAATTTTAACCAGGTCTGAGAAACAGAAGTTCTGTAATAAGATCTCCTGGAATGGGACTCAAGCATCATCAGTGAAAAAAGCCCATGAAGACTTGACTTTGTAGGGCTATTATAGTTAGATCTCTGCTGAAAATAGCAGGTGTTCCCTGATGGCATACACCTGTCATCCCAGCTATTTGGGAGGTGAGAAAAGAAGATCACTTGGGCTTAGGGGTTTGGGGCCAGGATAGGCAACACAGCAAGGTCTCATCTCATTAAAGAAGGTGGAAGCATAAATATTTTACCTCTTTGCATATGAAAACTCTCTAAATATAGTTTTACCAGGTATGGTGCACTATGATTGATCTAAACAGGTATGGTATGTATAGACATCATATAAAAATAAATATTTTAGAACAACTTTTAAAAGATAAGTATTGAAAACTTCTTGGAACATAGCAATATGGATTGTAATTATGAAACGTATTTACATGAAATAGTGTTAACTGCCATAAATCCTAAAACATCTATACACAGATACATGCACACATATAGATACGATACATACAAACAGAAACCCACACATACTTATTTCAATGAAGTTACATTGCAGAAAGTTTTGAAACACAGTCTAAAGTAAATTTTAAGAGACATAGCGACAAGATATTCCCACAATTTCAACCTACCTTTTGTGGACATGTGGACACAGTCGATTTTAATTTCCTATATTAAATAGAGAAGTGGAAACTTATTATTCATGTTGTATTTAAAACAACAGAATTATCTGCAGTTTGAGTTGAATCACACTGAAAAGGAAAGACTTCATTGTTCCAGATATGGCTTTCATCACACTGAGTTCACTTTCTGAACCACGCTCATATACATTTTCTGACTCCAGTGCAGATGGTGTTGGGGAACGCTACATCCCATGAGGAAGAAGGAGTTAAACACAAATGATCTCTACCTGTTGATGCTGAATGTTTCCTCAGACCTATCCTTGTGTCCTGTACAAACACTACTGTGGAAGGATTTTAGCACCCCCTCCAAACACACAAATTTTTCCTTTTAATGGCAAAAGTTAAGTAGCCAGCGATACCTAGACCTGTGCCATGAGGGAGGGAATTGATGAAAGAATCTGGAAAATGTTTCCTGCTGTATAATGAGACTTAAAATTTTACCAGAGCTCTAGTTGGTCTGAACAGGAAAGGGGACAGATGTGGGACTCAATGATAGTTTTCATTTTGTTCTATCTCATCTTCCTAAAGTTGTTTTCTCTTAAGAGGAAAAAAAAATACATCTAATTTAGCCATAGCTACAGGAAGCATAAAGTCTTGTGGAATTAAAGAAATGGAACAGAATATGCTGAAAAGACAGATGTTGTGGAGCTCACAAAACATTAAATGAGCTGGATGTATGTGTTGTAGCTACACTGTTTTCCTGAAAATAGTAAGCTAAGCAGAATGTCTAGACAATGTTTGGTAATAAGAACATTTGAAAATAAAAGCCATCATTGTTGACACTACACTTTCAAAAAAAAGGATGATATGAATATATTCAGTTGTTGCCATAAAATTCTCTGGATGAAAATAATTTTAAAGGAGAACAAAATTGTTTACAAGTAAAAACACACAAATGCATGACTTCATTTATTTACTACCATCTTACTTAAGCTATGTTCACATTAATAACACAAAATAGCACTGGTAAACAGTCATCTATAAAACTAACTCAATTGGCTCTACTAGCAGCTTGGAAATAAATTTTGTAGCTTTTATGGGGGAGGAGTGGAGTGTTCCAGTATCCATGGAATGTCTTGTTACCAATAGTAAAAGGCTGAGCAGCTTGGAGGCTGTCTGATGGGAATTCTGCAGCAAAGTAGTACTGTGAGTTCAGGATGGAAGCATTCTGGAAGTGAATTGGCACTGGGTAGCACTTCAAGACCTCTGTTGTCTTTTTAGTTCTTCAAGGACGTTCTTCCTCAACAACTATTTGATAAACACTAGAGGAAAATAAGTGTGGAGGGGAATCATAAATGATATCTTTTAACTGATCTGATCTCCTCCGCCTTCAACTGCAGGGAACCAACCAGCACCTCTAAAATAAGAAACATGCTGAACACAGTCAATAATAAATTCCTGGTACATAAGGACCACTCACTTGATGCTTGCTCATCAGAAGAGAGAGAGACAATGTTCACACTGTCCCTCAGAACTATCTCACCCAAAATAACCCAAAATAATTTACTGAGAAAAACAAAACTCACCATAATTTAAAATGTTTAGAAACTGCTATTTATATGCAGGGCACTAACATAATTCTTTTCTCACACAGACCTCACAATGATTTTTAACTCATTGATAATGAAATTATGTTAACAGTAGGTTTGTAAGAAAGGCAATGAATGCATTATTCTCTTCAGTGGCATCTGTATGACCACAGGAGAAGTTTTAACAAGTCACAAAAGAAATGCACAGTGATTCATCTTAACTGAGGTTTATGGCTCCCATCTTTTCTTTACATTCCTTTGCCCTTGACCATATTCAGTCAGTGGAAAGAGAGGACATGAGAAAAACAGAGATGAAGGGACTGGAATTTCAAAAGCCAAGTTTTGGAACTCCATGTGACTTGGAAAAGGAAATCATGAACAAGGCCACTTGAATCACATATAAAGAAGGAATGGGAAAGCACGCTTCAACAACATCTGCAAGGATGACGTGTCCCCTGAAGAGCAGAACCCTGTGCCTTTTTCTTATAGTTCAGAATAGCACCCTGATTCCCTACAAAAATGATGTGATTCAAGAGTTTCTGAGCACAGCTGAGCATTAATGATAAGAGAGAAGCTTAGGAGTGGGAGCCCATCCCAACCTCCTTAGGGAAGGCCTCTTCATGGTTCTTGTTGGTGTGAACTCACAATCTGCATTCAGGCAAACGTTTATTCTATGAACACAACCATTTGGTGCAAAATAAGTTACAAAGTGAGTGTCGCCATTCAACTTATAATTCTGGCTAATTACAATTCAATATCACAGTGATTTCTCAGCGCACAGGTACTCCAACAGGTTTACAGTGTGACAATAAAGTGAATTTTGACATTTAGACCAGTGAAGGAAAAAAGGAAGGAAGAAAGAAAGGAAGGAAGGGACTTGATACTGGGTGTTGTTTTGTAAGAGGGTCCAACAAATCTGGTAGATCCTCCCTGCATAACAGACACAACATGAAAGAAAGTATTTAGGGAGGACAAAGGATGCATAAAAAGATAAGGCAGACTTTGATTTCTCTCATCCTTCTTGACTTCTTACATCTACAGATACTTGGATGTGGTGATATAAAGATTTACTTACAAAGACCTTGACATTTCTCGGTCAAGAAGTGGGCTTCACTATATTTAATGACTCACGTTCAACCAACAGAATGTGGCAGAAGGGTCACTACACATGCATCTTTCCCCTAGTTCCCTTGGGAAGCCTGCTCTTGGAGAAGCCAACCAAGAAAATGGTCCCACAGCATGAACCTGCCAAGCTGGAGGGGTCACACTGCTTGGCAGTCCCAAGGACTCCCAGCCCACAGGCAGCATTTGCAGCAGCCATGTGTGTGAGTGGCCTCAGAAGGTCACCAGCCAAGCCAGCAGAGAGACCCTGAGCAGACGCTATCCAGCCAATCCTCTGTTGGCCCACACAATCATGGCAAGATATAAAGTTTGTTCTAAGCTGCTAAATTTGGAGTCGTTTGATACAGCAGCAAATAGAGTAAGTATTCCCCCTCATCTGTGGTTTTGCTTTCTGTGATTTCGGTTACCCTCAACCCCAAAATATTTATCTTTTTTGCCTTCTGTGGTTTCACTCAACCACAATCCAAAAATATTAACATTTGTCTTGATTCTTTCAAGAGAGACAGATCACATTCACATAATTACCATGGTTTACTGTTATAATTGTTCTATAAGCTTATTAGTTATTGTTCTTAATCTCTTAGTGTGTCCAATTTACAAATTTATCTTTATATAAATATGTGTGTATAAAAACAACAGTGCATCTAGGGTTTGATACTAACTGTGACTTCAGGCATCCATATGGGGTCTTGGACTGTATCTGCTGCAGATGGGAGGGGCTATAGTACTAATCTGCTATTAGGTAATAAATTAGCAGGAGTAAGTGTCAAGGTCAAAGTAAAAGATAAAATGCCATCTGCTTAGTAGTATAATCACAGATGACAGTTATGGAAGGAATTTACTCAAAATGTCTTTAAAAACAGCATTGAGAAAGCATGAACATTTTCTTGAAATAGCTTTTATAGGGGTGTGTCAGTGCATGGATCCCGGCACTAATTCTAATTCTGCAAATAACTGGAGTTTTTAATTGATTTTGAGGGGTCTTATTTTTTTCAATGAAATGAGAATATTAGTTGGATCTCTAATGTGCATTTTACAAGTCCAGAATTCTTATTCACCATATAAGAACTGCTCTCACAAAATGAACAACCCATAAGAATAATTACTTGCTTTGTAAAGAAATTCCCAACTTGATAAAATAATTTTCAACAATGGCTTCCTTTAAAGAGTCAGCTTTTCTGGTTCATTGCTACATGACATGATTTTCAAAATTTCAATTTAAAAATAACTTTTCAGAAACTCCTGCACAAGACAAACCAGAAAAAAAAAGCAGAAAAAAAACACGAAAAAATTTTTTGAAGTAAAAAAAATTTACAGAAATTATTCTATCCAGTACCCAGTCATGTATATGTTAAGTTTCATTTTTTCCAATTTACTGAGGTGAAGACCAAGATCCTGAGGTGAAGTGCTATTCTACTGAAGTGGCAGGGGAGCCCAGTTCACATCATGTTCTAAATAACTGGGCTAGGTGATGCTTTCCTTCTTCACAAGTACTATTTAAGGCACTGATGTGAGCCATCTGCCCTGAGTGGAAAACCCTGCAGATGCAAGCAGTATACAAGCTGATCTCTACTTTCCATAATCACTTTATTTTGAGCATTGTGTAAAGATTGTTTCACTTTTATGATTTCAAGGAAACTATAGATGGTAATGTTAACATGACCTCATTCCCTTCTGACATCTCTATCTGTGGTATGAATCACTTTCAGAGAAAGATCTACTCCTGGAGTCACAGTGACTTTGAACCTGCTGAAATATCTCCACCTTTCTCACCATGCAAGGGACATGGTGATTCTAAATCTACTCTGTAAAAAAATCAATACAGCCACTTCCGGACTTTTCATGCCCCCAAGATACTGAAATTGGACACAAACCTCTGTGTCTCTATTATTCCTTCTTGGCCTGGGCTATTTAAATGCTGTTCTCCCCAGCAGGATGGACACTTGGGCAACTCAGCAGGGAACCTTTCTCATAAAACGCAGAGAGACCCTCCTTTACCCCTCTTCCAGTGGCTTCCAATCATTCCCTCAGTTTGGGATGTTCTTACGCTGCTCCAAACTCACAAAAATATATGTATATATATATATTTTTTGGTGAAGACTGATAGTCATTGGTATCAGTTTATCATTATTTTTAGAAGTCTTGTAAGCTCCTAGAGGAAGAGGGGTACAATTTATTCATTTTTGTTTCTCATAACTCTTGGAATGAAGTGGGCTATAAAGTGCATATATTTGAAATCATAATATAATCCAAAAGTCTTGTCTATTTTGTTTTGGGGGTACATTACACATTATATGTGCTGGTAATGGGGAAGCTAATTGCTCTTTACAAGTGTGTTTTCATAACTAAAATTTAACATTAAATCTATTTCCTGAATATAGAGCTATGAAGAAAAAAGTTTTGTGATAAGAGGGTGCTGGTCAGAATTTAAGTTTGTCCTGGATGACCCACAACAAATAATGAACCTGGAGGGAATCAAAGGCTGCATCTCTCCCTCCTCTACCCCTTCTCTCAACTCCATCTCTCACTTCTCATTCCTCTCTTCTCCAACCTTGCTACTATATGTGTGTTCACTTACTTATTAATTTAATAAATATTTTTGAGTGCCTACTCTGTGCCAGGTAATGCCTGACAGTAACTCAAATATACAATCTACTGTTCCCTAATGAGACATTTGTTAATGAAACAAAATTTCCTTCTGTAATTTATACACCATCTAAGAGAGTATGGAGGAAAAAGTATTTTTTTTCCTAAGCAGCAATTTAATGAGGATTAGGTGAAAATAGGAGAATGAAATGATCACTTAATGGGCCTCCCTTTTTGTCTGCCGGTATTAGCTATATTATACACTCTACTCCAGACATATTACTTTTTAAATGGTTACCATCTACTCATCTCCAGATATATTAAAGAAAGAACTAGGTTGACTGGAGCAATTTCAAACCCCAAATGTCTTTTCATCCTTGCTCCACAAGACAAATTAGATTGCAAGCATCCAGACCTCAAATCTATTTGCTCTTTAATAATTTAAGCACTGAAAAGTCAAGCAGCTCTTTTCTATCTCCCTTTATCAAAGTCCAAGTGCTAATGAAAAATAGCTAAATCCTCTCTGCTGTCCAACTGCCATACATCGCTGCCTCCCTGATGGAAATTAACATGTAGCACCCAGGTCAATAGTACCTTGACTGAACTGCGAGATCTGTGTGTTTTTCATCTGTACAAATAACATCATTTCACTAATCAATTTCATAAAATCTTCCCATCAACAATCATTGGCTTCCAATCTCAAAGCTAGCTTTGAAAATCTACCATCTGTTTTTTTTTCTAAAAAGATTAAAAACAGAAAAGTAAATTCTCAAGGAAAGGAAGGCAATCAGAAGTTTCTAGCTTAGTGAGCTGAATTAAAATTCTACCATCTTTTCAATTTATTACTAAGGCTTCTTTTGTTGATCAAAGTTGAACCACTCCTGGCCAGGAGCGGTGGCACACGCCTGTAATCCCAGCAGCTCGGAGTCTAAAACAGGAAGATCTCGAGTTCAGAGCCAGCCTCAGCAATGGCAAGATGCTATGAAACTCAGTGAGACCCTGTCTCTAAATAAAATACAAAATAGGGCTGGGGATGTGGCTCAGTGGTACCCGGTACCCCCCTCCCCCCCAAAAAAATTATAAAAAATAAACGTGCACCTTTCCTAATGCTGGTCTACTACTATTCTGGAATTTAAAGTAACATAAAATCTTCCCACTGCTTTTGAAATATTAAAGTACAACCCATAGTAAAAAATGAATCCATCAAAAATGTACCATCACTTCTATCAGAACTTGCAAATGGAATGAAACTTAACTTAAAGTTTAATTTATGCTAGGCTTTCTTATAGCAAAACTCTAAGGCCTTTACAAGGAAAATAAGAAATCTGCATGTATATAGAATAGCACATGATGTATAACCTAGAAAAGAACATCTGAACAACTTGCATGTACTTTTTTAACTTATAAGTTCAAATTTGATAAAATACGTTTTTAGCTTTTTTCTGACTTTGAGGTCTTTGAGAGGAAGCTTGAAGTAGTATTGAAATTGACTCAATTTTTTGTCCTAATTCATTGCATGATTAAAATCTTAGTTGTTAAGTCCATATTTCTTACCCATTATTCTATTTCTTTTTTTTCTTTCTTTCTTTCCTTTTTTTTTATTGAGGGTTACCCAGCTTGTTAACAGAAGAAAATGAGAGAAGCAGAAATGGAATGATTCTTCCATTGCTGCTTTTTTTTATTCCTTTAAAATAGTCACTTCTGATCATTTCAGGGAGCCTAAGAGTGACTTTTTATCTTGTTTTGCAATTTTTGATACAAAGCATATATCCTATAACGTATTAAAAAGAAGAGAAATGAGTACTGATAACCTTTCTGAAGGTTAATTTGTAGGAGACGTGAGAAAATCAAAATATTAATCACATGCAAAATAAACATATAACTAAGCTGGGGTTGTGGCTCAGTGGTTGAGCACTTGCCTCACACACGTGAGGTACTAGGGTCGATCCTCAGCATCACATACAAAAATAAATAAATAAAACAAAGATATTGTGTCCACCTATAACTAAAAAAAAATTTTAAAAATCCATATAACTAAAGTGTCTCACCATGTAACCACACAGAATTTCTGCTCGCCCTGTTTTTTGTTCAGATGTACCCCTTCCCTTACTGAAATGGTACCCAAATTCACCAAACAACCTGGTAAGATTTAACTAAGTTTTAAGAAGTACATCACCAGTTTAAAACTAGGTGAGAATTCAACATGCTGTCATCATGGCTAGGATCCCTCAGAGTTCTGCATGAAGCACTGATGCTGAGAGCAGCTGACCTAACAATGCCCTGGTCATTAAATTATGAATGAAAACTGGTAACTAGTGTTACACAGACTTTGGTAACACACTGCCAGTGGGGTTGAAGAGTTTGTGTGAGCAACTTTAATTTCTCTTTGTTCTGCTGTGATCCTAAGGCTGGCCATAAACTGCTGTGGAAGGATTGCAGGCCACCACTAGCATATTTTATGTTCTCTCAGTCATAACTCATAACAAAGAGCTTTCCTGGCATTCACTACTGTTCTGGATGTGTGTGCGTGTGCACGTGTGCACATGCAAGCATGCAGTTTAATACCCTGCTGCTCTGCTAGTTAGTGATAAAATCTGCTATAATAAAATACTAATTACAGCTGAAAGGTTGGGTGAGAAATATGAACTCAATTACAATCCCATATTGTGAACGAAGGACAGGGTGAAAAAATCCTTTAGTTATGCAGGTTTGGAAAATAAAAAAGAACCCAGCACATTAGACTCAGGCTGAAAAGCTCTGCAAAAGGCCACTACCTGTCATTAATCTTCACAACACGCACTACATTTTGAGTAAATTAGTCCTAGATAGGACATCTTTAAGAGGGATTTCTCCTGCTTTGAACAGTGAAGACATTTTCCTTTATATTTCCTAATTCACCTGTTTATCATAATTTAACCATATTTCATAATAACCATATTTCATAATACCAATTTCATAATAAACACATGTTTATAAAAATTACAGTTTGAGGTCAGTTACTAATATGGAAGTATGTTCCCTTTAAAAGCTCTAGTGAAGGCACACGCCTGTAATCCCAGTAGCTTGATAGGCTGAGGCAGGAGGATCACAAGTTCAAAACCAGCCTCAGCAACAGCTAGGCACTAAGCAGCTCAGTGAGACCCTGTCTGTAAATAAAATACAAAATAGGGATGGGGATGTGGCTGTGTTCAAGTGCCCCAAGTTTAATCCTTGGTACACCCCAAAAAGCCTTAGTGATTGAAATAAAAATAAAATATAACCAAAGCCATACCAAATAAAGATTGAGAACATTCTTTCAGAAAGTTCCAGATTGTGCAATATTTTGGATTTGGGGATATAGATGCTCAACTGGCAAAGTCTATACAAAATACCCAATGTAACAAAATCCAAATTTTGAAATATTTTGGATGCTAAATATTTTAGATATGGGATATTCAACTTGTGTATTTTTTTTCCTTTGGTTCTTTTTAGTTATACATGACAGTAGAATTCATTGATATAATTGTACAAGCACAGAATATATGTTAGTGTAGTTAGGACCCAATTCTTATGCGGCAGGAATAAAGACACATGTTGAAGAAACACCATTTGACCCAGTTTTCCCACTCTTTGGTATGTATCAACATGTATCTTTGCTCCTGTAAAATGATGGTAAGATTCACTATGGTATATTTAAATATGTACATAGGAAAATTATTTCAGATTTATTCCACTGTCTTTCTTTTTCCTAACCCCTCTCCCTTCCCTTCATTTCCCTTTGTCTGATTCTACCTTATCCCAGTCAGAATGGCAATTATCAAGTATAAAAGTAACAATAAATGTTGGAAAGGATGTAGGGAATAAGGTACACTCGTACATTGCTGGTGGGACTGCAAATTGCTACAACTACTCTGGAAAGCATGATGGAAATTTCTCATAAAACTTGGAATTGAACCCAGTTATCCCATTCCTTGGTATATATCAACACGTATCTTTGCTCCTGTATGCTTACTTTCTATCCATTGCAGAAAAGCTTTACTGCTGCAGGTCAGGTGAACTAGAAAAGAGATGTGACCATCAAAGGAACAGGTGCACCTAACAGGAATGACACTGAGGGAACACTGAAGTGGGAGCCATGACCCACAAGTGCCAGGTGCCAAAGGTACCAATAAATCATCAACTGCCATGGAGGGTCTTTCAAGCTCTTGTACTGTATGACTCCTAAGATGGGGCAAATTGTGACATCAATAAATGAGAATAAAATGATTTTATTCTTGTTTTCTCCATCTTGTCTTTCCAAGGTACCCACCACATATCAGGCCTTATGCCAGGCTCAGGGGAAGGATAAAAAGAGATATCAGGCACAGCCTGCCTCTGTCCTTGAGGAGTCCATTGGAAGCATGTTAGAAATAGCTTACACCAAGGAAGAACTATTGTGACAAGGAGCTGGAAAGGATTTGTACAAAGCACAAAGTTACAGGACCCACAAGGAGTGACAATCTACATCAAATCTCTCCAGCATCCAGGCGAGGAGGTGCATGCCAGTAATCCCATTGGCTCAGGAGGCTGAGGCAGGAGGCTCAAGAGTTCAAAGCCAGCCTCAGCAATGGTGATGCACTAAGCAATTCAATGAGACCCTGTCTCTAAATAAGAGACAAAATAGGGCTGGGGAAGTGGTTCAGTGGTTGAGTTTCCCTGAGTCCATCCCTAGTACAAAAAGAAAAAAAAATTCTTCAGCATCTACTACACGGAAAGCATTTGCCTGGGACCTGCTGATGACACCTGGAGGCTGATTCCCTACTGCATATGTCACCAGTGTTCTCAAAATGAACACAAAACAACATAGTAGGGCACCATTAAGAATAGATGCATTGCAAGCAACTCAGGAGGCTGAGGCAGGAGGACTGCTTGAGCCCAGGAGTTCTAGACCAGCTTGGGCAACCAAATGAAGGCTCTGTCTCAAAAAACAAAAAGCTCCAAACACCATAGCAACAAACAAAAAAGCTAGTGCCTTTGGATCCCCGATATATGCCCCTTTCACTCCGATCACTTTCGAGAGCCCTTTGTCAGTAGCACAGCAGACAGAAGGTCATTACCTGGACCCTGCTGGAGGTATTCCCCAAAAATCCCCCATCCTGACTTTACCATGAGTAAACCTAACAGTTTAAGTATTTTCCTCAATTTACATACTCTCCAGCTCCTCAAAGAACAGTCTTTCCTCCCAAAGCCACCATGAAATACAGGCATGGAGGTATTTGGGGTAGGTAGGGAAATAAGCTTGATGGTCTTGGATGGTCTTGGTGTCAGTTCCCTTCTGCAAATGGTTGTAGGACAATTTGTAACTATGCTTTCTACCTCTGTAATCACTCTTCAGGTTACAAGATCCATAATTCCTCAATTTTGATTTTCATTGCATATCCATTTTCAACATTAAAGACAACTCAAAAATTTTTTTTACTTTAATAACTTGTGTTTTTTTAAAAAAATACAGATAATTTCATAGATTATTGGGCGAATTTGTAATAAAAATTACATAGCATAAAAATGTCTCATATAAAGGAGTAGAGATAATACCATGCATCTTATCTGATCATAATGGAATGAAACTGAAAATCAACGATAAAAGAAGGAAGGAAAAAGCATACATCACTTGGAGAATGAACAATAGGTTACTGAATGATCAATGGGTTATAGAAGACATCAAGGAGGAAATTAAAAAATTCTTAGAGATAAATGAAAACACAGACACAACATATCGGAATCTATGGGACACATTGAAAGCAGTTCTAAGAGGAAAATTCATTGCTTGGAGTTCATTCCTTAAAAAAAGAAAAAACCAACAAATAAATGATCTCATACTTCATCTCAAAATCCTTGAAAAAGAAGAGCAAAACAACAGCAAAAGAAGTAGAAGGCAAGAAATAAT
>NW_025999990.1:51523294-51539414 GCF_001458135.2 Marmota marmota marmota | reverse complement strand
AGCGGAGCACAACAGACACTAGTATGGCAATATGTAAATCAATGGATGTGTAACTGATGTGATTCTGCAATCTGTGTATGGGGTGAAGGTGGGAGTTCATAACCCACTTGAATCAAAGTGTGGAATATGATATGTCAAGAAATTTGTAATGTTTTGAACAACCCACAATAAAAAATTAAAAAAAAAGTCTTAATGTAAGGCAGAGGTATCACAGTAAGCTATTTGAATGAAATTCATATAAGTTCTTGTATAACATTTTGTGAAAATTCTTAAACATAAACCTCTAAAACATTTGCTAAATTTAGTTATTAAGAGCAAGAATATGTAGTTGATATATTTATCAGTTTCATCTATAATTATTATTCTTTTAATTAATTTTAAAAAATAAATGACAGCAGAATATATTACAATTCTTATGACACATATACAGCACAACTTTTCATATCTCTGGTTGTACATAAAGTATGCTGATACCAATTCATGTCTTCACACATGTACTTTGGATAATGATGTCTATCACATTCCACCATCCTTGCTAATCCCCTGCTCCCTCTCTTTCCCTCCCATCCCTCTGACCTATCTAGAATTCATCTATTCTTCCCATGCTCTCCCTCCCTACCCCATTATGAGTTAGCCTCCTTATATCAGAGAAAACATTTGGCATTTGTTTTTTTTAGGATTGGCTAATTTCACTTAGCATTATCTTCTCCAGTGCCATCCATTTACCTGCAAATGCCATGATTTTGTTCTTTTTAAATGCTGAGTAATATTCCATTGTGTATATATGCCACATTTTTTTTATCCATTCATCCACTGAAGGGCATCTAGGTTGGCTCCACAGTTTAGCTATTGTGAATTGTGCTGCTATAAACATTGATGTGGCTATTTCCCTGTAGTATGCTGTTTTTAATTCCTTTGGGTATAGACTGAGGAGAGGAATAGCTGGGTCAAATGGTGGTACCATTCCTTGATTTCCAAGGAATCTTCATACTGCTTTCCATATTGGCTGTACCAATTTGCAGTCCCACCAGCAATGTATGAGTGTACCTTTTCCCCCACATCCTCACCAACACTTACCATTTTTTGTCTTCATTATAGCTGCCATTCAGACTGGAGGAAGATGATATCTTAGAGTAGTTGTGATTTGCATTTCATATATTTGTTGATTGATTGTATATCCTCTTCTGAGAAGTGACTGTTCAGGTCCTTGGCCTATTATTTGTTTTTGGTGCTTAGCTTTTTGGGTTCTTTATATACCCGAGAGATTAGTGCTCTATCTGATGGGTGAGGGGTAAAAATTTGCTCCCAGGATGTAGGCTCTCTGTTCACTTCACAGATTGTTTCTTTTGCTGAGAAGAAACTTTTTAGTTTGAATCCATCCCACTTATTGATTCTTGGTTTTAATTCTTGCACTATAGGAGTCTTATTAAGGAAGTGGGGCTTAATCCCACATGATTATAATTAGGGCCTACTTTTTCTTCTATTAGACACAGAGTCTCTGGTTTAATTCCTAGGTCCTTGATCCACACTGAGTTGAGTTTTGTGCATGGTGAGAGATATGGGTTTAATTTCATTTTGTTGCATATGGATTTCCAGTTTTCTCAGCACCATTTGTTGAAGATGCTATCTTTTCTCCAGTGCATGTTTTTGGCACCTTTGTCTAATATAAGATAATTGTAATTTTGTGCATTATTCTCTGTGTCCTCTATTCTGTACTATTGGTCTACCAGTCTGTTTTGGTGCCAATACCATGCTGTTTTTGTTACTATTGCTCTGTAGTATAGTTTAAGGTCTGGTATAGTGATGCCACCTGCTTCACTCTTCCTGCTAAGGATTGCTTTAGCTATTCTGGGTTTCTTATTTTTCCAGAATAATTTCATGATTGCTTTTTCTATTTCTATGAGGAATGCTATTGGGATTTTGATTGGAATTGCATTAAATCTGTATAGTGCTTTTGGTAGTATGGTCATTCTGATAATAGTAATTCTGCCTATCCAAGAGCAAGGTAGATTTTTCCATCTTCTAAGGTCTTCTTTTGTTTATTTCTGTAGGGTTCTGTAGTTCTCATTGTATAGATCTCTCATGTCTTTTGTTAAGTTGATTCCCAAGTATCTTATTTTTTTTGAGTTATCGTAAATGGGGTAGTTTGACAACTCAAAATATTGTATTAGTATTTCACACATTTGGAGTTGATGGTAGGGAGGGGAAATTTGGCCCCAAGATCAATATTGAGCTTCCAGGCAGCCTCTCATCCTACCTCCCCCACTGGAGGCCTGGGCTGTTGACCCTAGTATGGGGCCTGGGCCACCAGTGCACCCGGCCAGAAAGCACTGGTAATAAGCTAGACCTCTGATCTAATGCACAGAACCCTTCAGAGGAGACTGAAAAAAAAAAGAGAAATAGAGGAAGGAAAATTATGCAGCATACTTTCATGTACAAAAGCAAGTTTGAAGGAAGGTAAACTAAGTTTCCTTGTATAAATGCTCTAATACCTCTACTCTATTATTATCTTTTCCCTGCCATTTTTACAGCTTCTTTATAAGGATGCTTGAGGAACAAACTTCATTTCCAAAATGAATTTTCAAAGAGATGACTGACACTGTCATCCAAGAAGCAACATTAATGAAAATGATCTTTTGTTTCCTGGCAATAAAAGAATCCTCATTGTTATACAAAATTACATATAAGAGGTTGTGAGGGGAATGGGAAAATAAACTAGGAGAGAAATGAATTACAGTAGATGGGGTAGAGAGAGAAGATGGGAGGGGAGGGGAGGGGAAATAGTAGAGGATAGGAAAGGTAGCAGAATACAACAGTTACTAATAGGGCATTATGTAAAAATGTGGATGTGTAACTGACGTGATTCTGCAATCTGTATTTGGGGTAAAATTGGGAGTTCAAAACCCACTTGAATCAAATGTATGAAATATGATATGTCAAGAGCTTTGTAATGTTTTGAACAACCAATAAAAAAAAATTTTAAAGCTAAAAAAAAAAAGAACCAGTCAGTATTTCCTGTTGACTCCCCTTCTCTTGGGATACGTTTATTACTTTGTTACCTTTTGCTCTTGCAATAAACTTGCTGGGTTTTGTTTAAAAAAAAAAAAAAAGAATCCAGAATCTTACTTTTTCAATACAATAAAACTTACCTAAAAGAAGGTGGCAGACGTGGAGGGTATGGGGGGGATTTGGCACCTTCTGTTAACACATACTGGGGCAACTCAGCCACAGTAATAATAAAATAAGGTAATGCCAGATATAAGAACTAAAGTTTTAACATTGAATGGCATTTCAATCTTTGTGATTATGTATACCCCAATGCAAAGTGAAAATGATTAGGGTGGAAGTCAAGAGTTCCTTACCTGAAACAATTTTAGCAAGTGTTAGAAGCTTTCCTGCAAGGATTCAGAAGTGGGACAGAAGAGCATTTAGCCCAAATTGTTTAATATGCTCATATGGTGCACATTTCTTCAATAACTAAAAAGCACTAGCTAAAAAGCTACTTAAAAGCATCTCAAAAGAACTGGTACTTTCTTTTCTTGATCCTCTGAAGACAATTTAAAATGGCCAAGGAAAAAGACCATCAATACCAACAACAAAAGACTGAAAAGTTTGATTAAAATAATCCAATTCTCTAAAACAATTTTGTCAAACCTAAGTTCTCAAAATTAATGCCTAAACACTTAGGAGGCTGTAATGGCCCTTGGCTTGAGGAAAAAATAGCTTAAACGTAACACCAAAGAAAACACTTCTCCTAACAATTAAGCCACAAAGATAAACCCCAAAGATCCCAATAATAATAATCTAGAAGCAAAGCTCCAGTGTGTTTTCTAAATATAAGAAAAAATAGTAAAGATATTAACTCACAGAAGAGTCCTTGTCTGCAATGGAGGATGTGAGCACATTGGTTGCAAAAAGTCAGCAGGGAAGAGATTTCCTGACCAAGGGAGTGGGGACAACAGAGTACCAGAGAAGAAAAGGATCCAGTTTGGAGGAGGAGGCAGGAGTCTCTGAGTCATGAGACTTGAGATTTGAGCACAGGACTTAGTGTTACTCAGAAAGCTCCTGGCTTTGGGGTAAGAGTGGGCCAGTCTGTTAACCTTCCCAAACCGCAGCTCCTTCAACTGTCAAGTATACCTCCTAACCTGTAAGGAAGGCTGCATATTTGATGCAAAATTTTGCAGATAAACAATCAGACTCAGAGTTTTCAGGGTGACCCAGGGGCACACAATTAGTAAAAAAAAAAAAAAAAAAAAAAAAAGCCCAAAGTGTTCTTTGAAGGTGTGATACCACATTTCTAAGACATTAAGTTGTATGAACTATTTCATCTGAGAGACTGGACTTCACTTGCTGAAACTGGGGTCATTTGGAGAGAACTCAAGGGACAATACTCTTGAGCACAGTCAGCTGCCTCCCACCCAAAAGCTCATGACTTGGAAGAAGTTGGGGAGTATCCACTTGAAAACAACCCACTTTCCATCTGGAAGCCCACAGGCGCCCATTTACTGAGTCTCTGCCTCAGTGATCTGTCCCATATGCAAATCAAGTCCTGTTTTTCCACATTCAATACTTTCTAGAGTTTAATTGTTTTTATGAAAAATAAAAACAAGCAAAAATTACTTATTGAGGTCTTGGCAGAGAACCAGGATTGGAAATACAGAAGTAAAATCACAGAGGACAGTCCTTGTCCTGAAGGGGCTGATGGCCCAGAGGGGCCAACATCACTGAGCAGTGTGTTAAGTCCAGGGTGAGCTGGGCTGGGAGAGAGGTAGGATATGGACAGGCTGGGAGGCCAGGGAAGGCCCAAGGAAGCAATCACCTGGGCCAAAAGATGGAGTGTGGTTGAAGATAGATAGATAGATAGATAGATAGATAGAAAGATAGAAAGAAGTAGGGAGAGCGCTGGTATGTTGGGGGCAGGAGCAGGAGGCAGGAGAGAAGAAGAGAGAGAAAAGGGAAGAATCCACTAGGGAATACCAAATACAAAATAAACAAAATGGCTTGGAGGAACCCAGCAATTTTTTTTTTCTTTTTTCCCCAGTACTGAGGATTGATCCCAGGGGTGCTCTACCACTGAGCTACACCAGCTCTTTTTATTTTTTCATTTTGAGACAAGGTCTCCTTTGGGATCCTTCTGCCTCATATTCCAATATGAAGGTATTTCAGGCATGTGTCACAACTGGTTCCAGAATATTCTTAGTACTAAATGTACATATTAGTCCCACCTCATGTGCAGCTTTACTTTCTGTGATTTCATTTACCAGCAGTATGAAAATATTAAATAGAAAATTCCAGAAATCAGCAACTTGTAAGTTTCAAATTACATGTTGTTCTGGGAGTATGATGAATTGTCACACCATCCCACCCAGGATGCGAACCATCCTTTGTCCAGTGTGTCCGTATTGTATATGCTACCCAACCCTTAGTCACTTAGAAACTGTCTTAGTTATCAGATTGACTGTCGCAGTATCTCAGAGCTTTTATCTAATAAGGGCTCCCATGTACAAGGCAATTTTATAAATGTATATTGTTATAATTGGTCTACTTTATATTATTATTGTTAGTAATCACTTACTATACTTCATTTAAATTAAGTTTTACCATAGGCATGTATGTATAGAGAAAAACAATCATATAGAGAGTTCAATGTTACACGTAGTTTCAGGTTTCCATGGGGGGCTTGGAATGTAGCCCTAAATGCTAAGGTACGACAAAACTAAGGTAGGACAAAACTATTTACATAGTTTCAAGCTGGAGTGTGGCTTGTGGGGGGGCTGCCCCAACAAAGGCCTAGACATTGCATTTTAAATGAAGTCTGGATTTATGTTAATGGCTACAGGCTGGGATCCATTGTGAAGCAAGAAAATAAAAGCTCCTACAGCCAGTGTGGGGTGTGTGTAGGAGATCTGAGAAAGACACAAGTGTGGACCAATGCAATGACTGAGGGTGGAGAGGGAATGAGAAGGATAAAGGGCATGTGGGGAGCTGTTCTTGCTGACCCTAAGAGATGAGAAGCTAGAAAAGTGTTCAAAGGAGGCATCACAGTGACCTTCCTGATGGAGTCTGAAGTATGGCCATGACTTATTTGAAGCAATCTTTCTGAATTTCTCTTCTCCTTAAAATTAATAACTGATTCTAGGGTAATGTCAAGGTATTCTTTCATGCTTCTGCACTCTATGGTGGGGTCATCATATTTAACTTTTATTTAGGCATAAGAATATAGGTTCAAAAATCTGTTCCTGACAGTCTAACCATTAAACACAGGTCTTGGGTCTGTGTCTTCTTGTCTGTAAAACTTTTCAGGATAATTATTTCTGCCTCCAAGAAAAGGTTGAGGTTCAATTCAATAAGCATTCATTGCACACTTAATTAGATTGGAGGTACTGACTGATATTCAGAAACAAAATTATGAAACTCATGGTGTGAGCCTTCTGCATTTCCTATTACATTTACGTACATTTTCCACACTGTTTAGCCTAGGAAAATAGTCACCCCGAACATTAAGTCCATAAATCTAATTAATGCTCCTCAGTGCTGGCCAAATCTCCTGTGAGAGTTTTCAATCTTATTAACTAGGATGACCACTACTTATGTATCTTTAGACTTTTCTGTAAGTTGCTCTTCTACCTAATGAACCTACGGCACCTTTCAGTTCATCAATGAACCTGATGGATGACCTGTCCCTTCACTTCTGACTTCCCTTGAGGTCTCAGCATCCATATCACACTCTCAGGAAGACACTCCTGGTTCCTTTGCAGAGTCCCTCCTCCTGGTACAGGTTGTGGAGTACCCTGGATATTTCTAGACAACATTTATCACAATCCTAGCCTAATGAATTGAACATAATAGGTGATCTAGAGACACCTGGGGAGTGAATGATGAACTAATGAGTGACTAATAGCCAACTGTCAACCCTAAAATTTCCTTTAATACATTCCAATGTTGTTAGGGGAGGATTTTAACTAGTCTCTGGTAACTGGAAAGAGCTCTTTCTATGACTTACTGAGCAGAAAATTTGCTAATACTGGACAGGGAAACAGGAGGTAAAAATAGAGAAGTGTAAGAACTAGACATACAGCTGAGGAAAACACAAAAGGCCATGAAGATACAGAGTAAAAATAAACACCTCTTCCTAGTTTCTGTACTATCTAACAGGTGAAAGTATTGAATATTAATTTAATTAAGTAGCTGAAAACCTCATGCAGGTAAGCACTGAAGCATAAGATAATAACATAGTTTGGGATGAAACTTGAAAGGAAAGTGACCACAACACTCGGAGCAACCAAAAGATCTTTATTGCAGCAGTGCAACAAAGAGAAAGGAAAGAAGGAAAGAGAGAGAGAGAGAGAGAGAGAGAAAGAAGAGAAGAGAAGAGATGAGATGAAGAGGGAGAGAGCAAGAGCAAGAGAGAGAGACAGAGAGCGCGCGTAAGAAAGATAAAGAGCAAGAGAGAAAGAGCAAGAGAGAAAGAGCAAGAGAGAGAGAGAGAGAGAGAGAGAGAGAGAGAGAGAGGGGGGCCTGGCAGGAGGGAGTTTTTATAGCCCAAATCTAATGGGGCCTCTGGGTCTGCAAGCTGCCTTGTTGGCCCAAGGGGGGGTTAAGTGTTCAGCCTTAAGCAGGGTTGAATGTTCAGACTTGAGGCAAACAGGTGATAGAGGACCAGATAGAGGGGGTTTGAGTGCGTGGGCTATCTTGCAGTCAACATCTGTTCAGCCTGCCCTGCAGACAACAGAGTTCAGCCTGCTCTGCACCCAACAAAACTGAAGACATATTTTAGTATACTTTAGTGTTCTCATAATAAATGATTACATTGTGCATATCTGTAAGAGCTGGTTGACAAAATGTTCTGCTAATGATAAAAGGCAGAGTTCATTATATAGCTATGCCCCGTCACCTAAAATAGGATCCAGAAACACCATGACAAGTAGAGAGCATGGTGTGCCTATAGGTCACTCCAGCTTTGCAAGTCTAGAATTCTACCACACTAGCTGTCACTATCTCTCCCTATGATTTTGTCAGCCTCTACAAACTTGGAATCTTCACTCAAATATATATGAGTGAAAGTTTTGACACTTTAAAAGATGAAAGTGAAGCATCTATACTCAAGTTGTTGAGTCTTTGTCAAAATTTCCAAGATAATCTCTCCCAAAGGTTCTCAGTCTTATTTGAACACTCCTAGAAATGCCTCCCTTCAACTTCTCGAAATCAACAAATTGTGATTAAGACCCAGGAGTTTCCACAATCCAAGAGTATAAGCAGTTCTAAGATTCATAACTGAGACAATACATTGTTCTGGCACTCTGGGTTTATAATTGAAGCTACTTCTAATTTCTTCCGTTGTTAACATTTAGAAAAGGTCCAGATATATGGGGGAAGAACCAGTCTGTAACTCCTGAACTGCTAATGGAAAATGCAACCAACCTTTACACCTCCTTCCCTCCACCCTGAGGAATGGCTTCTGGGCAATTGGGTCAGTGTGAGGGGAACACAGGACCTGACCCCACCCTCACTTTGGGGAGGCAGCCATGGGTAATACATAGCTTCCACTATAAATGACACTTAGGGGCTTTCATGTAATCTGTAGCTCTAACTTCAGACATACATCTTTTCAGAGACAAACATGAGTTCCCAAGCAGTATGATTAAAAACTTGGGTCAACCCTGGCTCCAGGCAGGAATTAGCCACAGTCATCCACTAAGCAGACTGCTGACCTTCCTTTCCAAGCTCAGAGAAGCATTTCATACTCTGGCTTTCAGTAAACAAAGACATTACCTGCATCCATTCAGCAGGCATTGCAGACACCCCAAAACATAATAATCTCACAAGTGGCCAGCACAGGCTCTGGGTGAAGAGGTGAGAGCAACATAGTGCCAGAAAGGCAGAGAGAAGCACAAGAGAAAGGTCCAGATGGTTCTTATGAACAGGGATTAATAAAACCACATATTTGTATGGCTTATAAAAACAGATTTAACATCATATAATTAGATATTTCTAATAAATTATCAGATTCCTTGCTAAGCTCATTTTTCAATTTCTAGTGTTTTAGTATTTCCTTTAATGAGACTTTAAACAGTGTTATTGTCATTAATTGCTTTGATTAGTCACTATAGACTCATTTCTTCTACAAAGGACTAAGTATTTTTGATTTCTCTAAACCCTATTTCTAATGAACATCGACACACAGCATGTAGGAGATCCCTGTCCCTTCATGCCCTGAAGGTTAGAGATGTCTTAACTGAGCCCAAGGAAGACAACCTTTTCCTTAGTCCTATCCTCCTGCCACTCTCCCATTTGCTTTCCCAGTGCCCCAGGCCCTCTCAAGTTCTTCTGAGCAACTGCAGTCCTTCTTTACTTGTTCATTACCAAATCTCCCCTTGAGGCCAATCCTCAGTATGAAGTACAAGGCTGTCCAGACTAGCTCAATCTCCCTTCCCTCTCCTTCCATCCTCTCCTTCCATCCTCTCCTCTCTGATTATACAACATTTCTCGTTTCCAGGTCAGACTCACCTGTGCAGTCCTCAGCTGCCCTCTTGGAACATCTGTCTCTCTCCTTTTTAATTCCCTGTCACATAACTAACCTCCCTGACCACAAATCACACACACTCCATATCACATGCATTCCCTGAACAACATCAATCTGTGAGATTCAGCTTTTTGGCTGAGTTACCTCCTCTCCAAGCCTAAGCTGACCTTCCTCTGTATCGACCACCCCTGCTCTCCCACTGGTCCTGGCCCTCATCCCTACTAGAGGAGACCAGATCACATCTTGATCTGTCTCCCACCTAAACTGCTAGCCCCTAGAGAAGAGAGCCAACAATTGCTGACTGTGGATCCCCAGTGAGTAAAAAATACACATGATACTGACACAACTTTAAGAGAAAAAGTAAACCTTTATATCCTGGGCTTGGAAAGAGGAGAAAGCCACAACTCAGAGATAGTAAATTTCTGATGGTCACATAACTATCTAGTGACAAAGTTTGAATCTAAAACTAAATTTCCTGTTATCATGGGGCTTATCTGAAAAGTTAGGTTCATAATCTATGTAATGTCTAGCCTGCGACCCGCGCTGGCTTCGTGAAAGAAGGTTCAAACCATGAGAAAACGCTAGGGAGTTTTGAATTGAAGAGACAAGACTCTAATTACCTTTAAAACCAACTCCAGGATAGCTTCTCCTAGCTCCAGCCTCCAGCCACCGAATGTGGCAGCGAGGTTTACTGAAGAGGCTAGCGAGACAGAGAGAACGCCAGGGAGTGGACATTTATTGGGGAACAAGAAATTCTGGGGAAAATCCCATCCAATGAAGATTAAGGGGGCAGCATCCCAAGGTCTTCAGGGCAGTGGCCAGACACGCCTCTGCATGGACAAGCCCTGGGACCTGGAGAAGGGTGGGGAAAGCTCTGACACAGCTGTGTCTAAGTGCACTCACCCAGCCAGGGAGGTAACTCAAATCACGTGCGAGGATGGCCTCCCACAGTAATGTATATAGCTGAGTAATTATTTGAATATTAGAAATTTCCTCCCTATAATATGCTGAAGGAGACTGTGGGTGACACCTGTGGGTGTCACCTGACATTATCACGTGTCTTAGACTGTGAAGATCTTGATTATAATTGATAGATTCAGTAGCTTCTAATTAACTTAGAGAAAAAATATTGCTTAGACCTATAAATCAAATGCCAATTCATAGTAGGCTGATTGAAAGTGAAGCCACTTTCAAATCTGTATCACAGAAACTTTACTTAGTGTTTAATTAGAGCTTTACAGTTATACATAGTCATTGGATTGAGTCTTTAGATATGGTGAACTTGGTATTCTGAGGTCTGACTAAAGATTTCCCTTTTTCAAAATAATATTGTCATTACAAAAGGAAAATAATATAAAGGTATTAACAACAATGTGAGTAATAACAAAAAATGTATTTTCAAATCACTATTTAACTGGCTCCTTTAAACCAGGACAAACTCTTGAACAAAACCATTTTGATTAGAAGAGACAAAATCTAGAATTTCAGAAGTAAATTCTAACTTAGTCATAAAGATTGAGTAGTCATAAAAATGTCACTTGAGTCACAAATATATTTCTCTTAAGAAAGTAGAGAAGGAAACAGATTCCCCCCACCCCCATACTTTTTATTGGTGCATTATAGTTGTGCACAATGAAGGGATTCACTATTACATATTCCTACATGCACAGAATATCAAAATGCAATTTGGCAATGTCATTCCCCAATATGTTCCCTTTCCCTTCCTTCCTGCCTCCTTTCCTCTACTCTACTGTCTCCTTTCCATTTTCATGAGACCCCCCCGCCCCAACACACACACACAACTTTCTTTTTCTTTGCCCTCTTTAGCTTCCACATATGAGAGAGAGCACACAATCGTTGACCTTCTGAGTTTGGCATACTTTGCTTAATATAAAGGTATCAGGTTCCATCCATTTTCCTGCAAACGACATAATTTCAATTGGTCTTTATGGCTGAATAAAACTACTTTGCTTATGTATACCTCATTTTCTTTATCCATTCATCTCCCACTGGACACCTAGACTGAGGAGCCAGATTCATGACAGGTGAATAGAGAACTTGATTTTCTTGAGTCAGTCAAATGACATGTGCTCTTTTTTAGGCATGTCACACTGTGAGTTTTACTGTGCCACCCAGTGGTCTTTTGGAGTGGATATAAACAGATGATTCGTTTCCTTTGTTTTATGGCCAAGTTTATTTCAGCTGAGCTGATAATAACTATAATTACGGGAACCTGGGCTTTACCTCTGGAATAGAGTGACTACTCAGGATGCATGAGGCCCTGAGCTCCATCTCCAGCACCACCAAATAAATGAATGAATCAATCAATCAACAAGCAGATAATCATAGCTAGGATTCAGTGATCAACAGGAGGGCACCTAACCTTTCAGTAAAAAGTTGTTTTATAGAGTTCACTCTATGTTTATATGATCATTTCCTGGAAAAAATCACAAATGCACAAATAAACAGGTAACCAACCACATGTAACTGAATTTCAAAACACATAAAGAAATCAGAACTTACAGGAATTCTACTTATTGTTTTGCTGCTAGAAGCAACTGTCAAATTCATAATTTCATTTTCGTGTAAAATTAGATTTTTAAAATCCGAACAAAATAAGACAAACACAAGAAAAGCTAAAGGACCAGGGCTGCACTTATGATCAGAAACAGCACAAACAACAGTGATATAGTGTGAGGAGGGTCATAGCACAAGAAAACAATTACACAGCATTTAGTAAGTACAAAGTGTGAAGTGTTTTAAAATATACTGGCTCATTTAATCATCAAAAGAGCCCTATATTGTTGGTATGTTCAAAGGCTCCTTGCATGAAGAAGATAATAGAAGGTTCAAGAAGATGGTTTTAATAATATTAAAGTTTATTTTTTTGGATGTAAAGTCAGTGAAACAAGAAAATAGGCTGCAACTGATTTAAAATATTTTATTTTTATTTTTTGAGACTGGTGATTGGACTCAGGGGCACTGGGCCACTGAGCCACATCTCCAGCCTTATTTTGTATTTTGTTAGAGATAGGATCAATTTTATTTACAGAGATTTGCTTAGCACCTTGTTTTTGCTGAAGCTAGCTTGAACTCAGGATCCTCCTGCCTCAGCCTCCTGAGCCACGGGGATTACAGGTTTAAAATATTTTTATTTAAATATCTGTTTCATACTTCACGAACTCTAATTTATAAGTCATAATCAACTCATTCCAGCAACTATAATTTCTTACATAGGGAGCTTTTGAAAACATAATATATTATTATCTCCTGTCTTTCACTAATAATAAAAGTCGCATTCCTAAAATAAATAAATAAATAAATAAATGCAATTTGGCAATGTCCTGGTTTCTCTCCCCTCTGAGGTGACTCAGATTCACAAACACTCTTGTGCTGAATTTGAATTCCCTTAACAGAAGTGGCTGTCTGATAACCAGCTGGGAACATGCAGAAGGCTGATGCCCCACAGGAGAAACAATTTCATTTCCTGTGTAGCCCCAGGATCAAATCAAAAACTTCTAGAAAGTATAATACATTTTCTGAAAATAAATCCAATTGCTTTACTGACTAGTTTTCCTCAATGGAATGAAAACCTGTTCTTTATAGCGTTGCAAGAATTGAGCATGGATTTTTCAAAACACAACAAGCTAGTAAAACTATACCATGCTTAATCCACTTTTAATTTCTGCCAAAATGGTTATAAAAGAATATCTGGTGAGTACTTGGAGTAAATGAGGAAATATTAAAGTTAACAATAAAGTTTTAATATCTGCACGTTTTTGTAAAGCAGCATGAGAAAAAATCTAATAGAAGAATAAATGAAAATAGTACTTTTAAAGCCAACTATGATAATGCAATCAAAGACAATCAAATTTAATAAAAATCTGGACACATTATACATAATAAATTCACGATTTCTATATGTTTCTATATATTTTGTGCTGCAGATTTTTAATTAGAAGGATTCTGGATGGAAAAACATTTATACTTTCCCCAAAGAAATATTTATTATCTCGGTTGAAATCTTACTTACCTAGCACACATGCTTTAAAAAAGAAAGCCAAAATCTCTCTCTCATTCCTTATACCTTCATCTTGTTCCCATTCATAATGCAATGAAGTTCTTATTAACTGTTATAATTCTCAGAAACAGAAATGATACACAAATTGCTCTTTGAATATACTGAGGAAGCATTCAATTCTAAGGATAACCATACTATGAGAAGTTACCAGTGACAATAAAAGCACAGTATTAAAATAATTGAAGCTATCATTTGAAAGATAAAGTGGTCATACCCACTAAAATAAAACCCACATATTGCAAATCAGTTTTAAAGCTGTGGCTGTTGGCATGATTGCTGCTCACATCCCCATCCTCAGGGGCAGATCACTGTAAAGACATATGTTCCCCACTCACTCAGTTTCTCCTGAAAGAATGAACCAGAGAATGAGTACATACTTAAAATGATAATCTTTTAAAAGTCCACTGAAATAAATGCCAGCAGATTTATGTAGCATATTCAATTTTAGAATTTTAACTAAGACGACATGTAACTGCAAAACGTTTATGAACATACTAAAGCAACATTGCCAAAAGAATGAAAGCATGATTCGTTTGAAAACTCTATCACATAAGGCCCCCAAATATGAATGAGCCTCAGGCTGTAGAGTATCAGAAGGTAGAAAATATCATTAACGGATACTACTTATATATTAATACTTATGTACTGTGTGTGGGGTGTGTGTGTGTGTGTGTGTATGTGTTTTCATGAGAGAAAGGGGCAGATTTTTGTTGGGGCAAGAAAAGTACAATAATTTGCATACAATATGTCCTTTATTTAGCATTGCTCTCTTATTGCCAAATTATGAGGGTTTTCTCTGTTGGACTGTGTCTACACATAATGAACAGTGGAGTGGATAGGAGAGAAATAAGGTGATTCTAAATGAGTAAAAAAAATTAAACTTTTTCCTGTCTTATTAAAGATAAAAGAAAATTGAATCCACAAACAGATTTAAAATTCTCTCCTCAGTGCTGGTTTACTGTCTGGAATGATAGAATTTGTGTTCTTCCTGGCCATCTGAAGATTTAAATAATTTTATGTGACAGAGATAATATTGATATTGATCATTAAAAATACAACAATCATTTACATTGAGATTCGAGTGCAATTTCAACAATCTGCCATCATCAAGCTGAGCTTTTGCAGTGAAATTGATGCACAGCCACCTTACCTAGTGAAGAGTATAAAAGTAGTATGACACTGATGCATATGGATCAAAGAAAAACCAAATCAATTGAAAGAATGGGTTTTGGAAATCACACAATGATGGTATTCTTGAGCACATAATACCATCCACAATTGAGGGAAGCAAACAGATATTCGCTTCCATTTCCCCTCTTTCTTTTATTCATTTATCTTATCATTTGGGAAAAGCTTTCTTGTATTGCAGTTTGATTACATGTACATTTTTCAGATTGCTATGTTCAGATGTTTTTATCCACATTACGGCTTTATATTTTAGATCTATATGATTCCCTAAACAGAGTTCTTATATCTCTCAATATTGAACAAAATTGAGAATTTTAATATACCCCATTCAAGTTGAGGGGATTGTGGACATTTTTTCTCCAAATTATTCTTTCTAGATATTCTGGTCTGCCATCTTTTCAACAGAAAATCAGTCCCATTATGCTGCACTATATCATGAATCCCTTGAAGATTACACTTATCTGTAATCAAAACAAAACAAAACAAAAAACCTTGACAGGTGAGGTTGAGATAATTTCAACTCTCAATTTGGGCCAAATTAATTTACCCACTGAAGACAGGCTTCCTTCCAGTAAAGGCTATACCTATAGTGGGGTTTCCTGAAAAGTTTATTGAATAGTGTCCCACAAGAATTGATCTTGATCTCAGCAGTATGAATGTGGATGATGAAGACAGATTACATGTTTATTAATGCTGTGGAAGAAGGAAATAAGGACACAGAAAGCAAAGTGACCCTGGAAAATTCCAGGAGCATTCAGTCAATAAGAAGATGATGTTTAGAGAACAGGCCCAGCGGCCTGCTGAGGGGCAGAGTCGCCCCCTCCCCCCGCGCCTGCAAGGTAGGCGGAACTGTGACCACCAGCAGAACAGGCTCAGCGGCCTGCTGAGGGGCAGAGCCGCCAACCACGCCTGCAAGGTAGGCGGAACTGTGACCACCAGCAGAACAGGCCCACCGGCAGAAAGGCCCAGCGGCCTGCAGAGGGGCAGTGCCGCTGCCCGCGCCTGCAAAGTAGGCAGAACTGCGACCACCGACAGAACAAGCCCAGCGGCCCGCAGAGGGGCAGAGCCGCCACCCGCGCCTGCAAGGTAGGCGGACCTGCTACCAACCAGCATAACAGGCCCAGCGGCCTGCCGGCGTGGTAGGCACATTGCCCCAATTGGAGGAGGGGCAGAGCCGCCGCCCGCGCCTGCGAGGGAGACTTTGCAACTATACAAGACCAATATAAATATATAGGGGGAAAATTCAATAGCACAACAGTTTCACCAAGTAGAAAGGAACGCGAACAGTATGAAGAGACAAGGAAAGAAAGGACCACAAGCAATGCAGG
>NW_025999990.1:51510085-51519993 GCF_001458135.2 Marmota marmota marmota | reverse complement strand
GGGGGGGGCGGGGAATGAAAGATGACCTCCAGGAGGAAGCCTGACCCTCCAGCAGGGTCAGAATACCACAGCTCAGTGCAGAATTAAGTTAGAGAGGAAAGGTGGTCTCATGGGAAGCTTCCAGTGCTGGAGACATGATCTCTGGTTAGCAGAAAGGGCTTGTGCCAAGACCCCATCTCTTCAGTGCCTGCCTGTCAGGGATGATGATAGAAATTAATCAGATTTCAAAATTGCTTGGAAAAACTCTGTTAGTTCCTCAGAGATATGTGGGATGCAAATTTAAGGCGTTATTACATTATTATGGTTTGCCATCTTGGTTGGGGCTACAAAATCAAGACTATCAAATATCATAGTAAAACTCAGATGGGTGAAAAAAATGAAATGTGAAACATTCTGCAAATGGCTCATGATCATAATCTTTGCTTTGCCTTCCTCTTAGTTGTGTTCCATAAATCTTGCAAGAGCATGAGGAATTGGTATAGCAGCGACAGGACTTCTCAGTCACCCTCAAGACAAACATTTCCAAAATACTAGTTTTTTTCCTCTGGCCATAAAAAGTTACAAAAATGAAAATAGCAAACACTTTTTTTTTCATAATCCTTTTCCAGCAAAAATAACACTATGGCCCATGTCTGTGAGTACAGCTGAATGGACAGCCTCACTCTTTTCTTGTAGGCCCATTTCCCTTCTCCCTCACCAAAGACCTGGAACCTGACCACAGACTTAACACTTTCTTTTTTTTAATATTTATTTTTTAGTTGTAGTTGAACATAATACATTTATTTTTATTTATTTATTTTATGTGGTTCTGAGGATCGAACCCAGGGCCTTGTACATGCTAGGGAAGCACCCTACTGCTGAGCAACAACCCCAGCCCCAGACTTAACACTTTCAGATTCTTAGACTCTGAAGTAGGTCTTCGCTCTAACAGTGGTTTATGAAGTTACAGCCAATTTACATAATCATCTACAGTAAACATCCTGTTTGTATAGTGGCCTTTCTTCCAAGGATGTATCTTACATAATGTCATCCAGTTTGGGACATATTTCTTAAGGAGAGAATTTCAAGCATTTTCATGAGTTGACAATGAGAAACTAAACTAAGAAATGAGTCAAGGTCACACAGTGTACATGTTTATGAGAGAATTTCAGAGAAAGGTGTTTGTTGCCTTCATAAATAAAAAGACTAAGAAATAATTCTTTTTTGGTGCTATTCTAAGAGATTAATGTGCATTATCCCATTGCAGTGCATTCTCTGAACCACTTTATGAGGTAGAGGTTATGATTGACCCCTTTATATAGATGAAAAGATGGATGTCAGAGAGGTGTGAAGGCTGCCCAAGGTTTTGGCCCTGATAAGTCTTTAGAGTGAAGATTGGAACCTGGGCTATCTGCCTCTAGGGTGCACTCATCCCATTCACCATATGGATAAGAAAGGAGAGGAGGAAAGGGAGATGGGTATGGATACATATAAACGTTTAAAAAGAACTGTGCTCTGCTAAGCAAGTATAATGTAGATTTTACTTTCTCTGGCTTGCAAGGCCAGATTGTCCTTGCACCAGGAGGCCTTCTCCTCTCCTAGGCTAGAGAAAGATTCTGTCTGAAAGGCCACTACTCATCATGTCCAGCTCCTGATCATAAAGGAAATATTAAAAGAAGAAAAAGTTGTCCATGATGGGTGGGAGATAGATGCTCAAACAGGGATCATGAACATGTTCTTCAAATACAAAAAATACTAATGTTACAGTAGTAGTAACTCAGAATGAGTCCATGACAACACAAGAGCTGTCAGGAAGACTGTATATTTATATATTTCACTGAGGTCATGAGGTTCACTTTTGATATTTCATATTCACGCATCAGTGTCTTTAAAGGATGGGATTTTGGAGAGGGGTGTTTCAAAGTTTTTACATTTATAGTACAAATGAGGAGAACAGAATGATAAATAACCTGGGATACTGTATCCCCATTTATTCCTGTACCATGAGAGAGGAAAGCAATATAAGCCTCATGTTTTCCACTCCAACCCCCTTTTATGAATGGAAAACCTGAGGTAAGTCACCTGTCTAAGGACACAAGGTACAGAGACTAGAACTGCAGCCTGCCTGCCTCCAGCACCTATACCTCCCACCCACACCACCCAGGAGGGCAAAGGCTGTGGTGGCCAAGGAGAAAGCTGTGTTTTCTTTTCAGAATGACAGATCAGAAGGGAAGGGAATATTTGAAGGGAATATTGTGGGTGTATGATTCTTTTTTTTTTAAATAGAGAGAGAAGAGGGAGAATTTTTTTTAATACTTATTTTTCAGTTTTTGGTGGACACAATAGCTTTATTTTATTTTTATGTGGTGCTGAGGATTCAACCCAGTGATCCCTGCGCATGCCAGGAGAGCCCATTACTGCTTGAGCCATGACCCCAGCCCCTGGGGTGTGTGATTCTTTAGCCAATCAATAGGGTGTTGGGCCTGAGGACAGGCGAGATAGAGAGTGAAAATCAAAACAGCTCCTCGCCACAGGGCCCTGTACCTTCACCCCATCCAGGCCTGCAGCAACCAGGCTTCAGCACTAAGAGCCCAGACAGCCTTCACTGTCAGCTCCTTCCTCACACACCTGCCTGAGGTAGTCTGTTTTGTTTTGTAAACAAAAAAGGTATTATACAAGCACTGCAAAGCAAATAGTGGAGTCTATCAGATTTGGGGGAGAAACAGGGAAAAAGGTCTTCTAAGGAATATATAGTGTTTGTTAAGCCTGCATTGTTACTCCAGGCTTTAAAGGATAAAGATTAAAAAAAAATAATCATCATCACACTCAATTAAGTGCGGTATTTTTGGTCTGTACTTTTGGTCTTCGAAATACTTTCCAAATGTCAAAGTTGTGCAATCAAATAACAAAGGGAGAATAACAGTTTCTTTATTGAAGTACAATGGTGTTCGCCTCTTTTCCAACATTTCATTATGTCTCCCTCCATGATTCACTTCCCTCCTTGCAAGGGACAGGCAGGTAAGCTTCGCACCCTATAAAATGGCTAGCAGAATGGTGTCTTACATAAATAAGAACCTCTTAAAAAACAACTGAGTGACAACTGTAGAAAGCCATGTTTTCTTTACTAGTTCATACCAATGCTTAACTGGAACAATGTACCTGGCACCCTAGGCTAGAGAGTATCAGATCTATCATTCCCAAAGGAACCTATTTCCCTTCTATAGCAGGATCTATCAACAGACTGTTTCTGGCACATTCCATACACTGGAAAGAAGGGCCATCTCTAAGAATGTGGATCTCTATCAAACATGAGGAATCCCCTCCCCTTCACTGTGAAGCAGTGAGGAGAAGGCAGAACGCACTTGGAGGTAGGACTTCAGAGTCCCATTCAATGGAAACAAGCCACCCCAACTTTGGCAGGGAAGCCCGTGAGGTTCTCTCAGGAGGGGTGGAACAACTGTGGTGTCTGGCTTTTGGAGTGGGAATTCTGGACAATTTTCTCTAATTCTTTCTTAAGTGAAACACTTGGGAAGATTGGTCATGGCTTGGAAGACTGCATATAAATACCAAGAGCAAAATAAAATACACAGTTAAGAATCAGACATTTCTGGGGCTGGGGATGTGGCTCAAGCGGTAGCGCGCTCGCCTGCCATGCGTGCGGCCTGGGTTCGATCCTCAGCACCACATACAAATAAAGATGTTGTGTCTGCCGAAAATTAAAAAAATAAATATTAAAAAAAAAAAAAAAAAAGAATCAGACATTTCTTCTGAGGTTTCTAACACAAATCTCTGCCCTAGGTTTCCAGAATACAGTACAAGCAATTTCCCTTAACAGTCATTCTGCTGCTTCCAGGTATAGAAACTTGTGACAATAGTTTATCCATCATGTCACCTAACATTCTAGGGAAGACCCACAGATGGCCATTTCCAAAGAGGACTTACATTCACCTGTTCTTGGATCCCTTCAATTCTGCTGTCAGGTCAACAGCTGACATGGCTGAAAGGGAATGACCTGCACCCACCACTTCCCCAGAAGGCGTATCTCCTGCAGGGCCCCGCCCTCAGAACAGGCACCCTCATCTCTACAGAGACTGGATGGAACAGACAGGAAAGGGCACTGCAGGAGCTATGGCTGGTAACTGAGTTAACAGTACTGTTATCTTCTAAAACCAGGCACTCTCAGGGGCCAGGTTAAGAAATTTAATGTACTGCTGTAAATGACAAAGAGGAAGAATTAATATTCTCAGAGCAAAAATTAAAGAACCTTTTAATTCCAGTATCTTATCTTTCGTGTGTGTGTGTGTGTGTGTGTGTGTGTGTGTGTATGTTTGTATTTATTTTGGTACTAGGGTCTGAATTCAGGGTCATTGAGCTATATCCCCAGTCTTTTAGTGACAGGTTCCTGTGAAATTGCCGAGTGTGGTCTTGCACTTATGATTCTCCTGCCTCAGTCTTCTAAGTCCCTGGGATTACAGGTGTGAGCTATCATGTCCTGCTACACACACACACACACACACACACACACACACACATTTCATTCTATTGGAAACTTTTGGAAAGTTGGCCATAGTGGATTTTTATTTCCCCTCAATGTTGCTCCTTGGACAAAATTAAACTGGCAATTCTATGTTGGCCTTTAGCATTTAGGAAATTTTACTGCCTAGAAAGATAAGAATTCTGGTTTAGACAGCCTTATAGCAAATTTTCCTATATTTTAATTGGGGAAATTTTTATAAGTATGTAAAAGGTTTATATTTGAATGATGGAATATATAGGTCTAGTATCCCCATGTAAATGTTTTGGATTTTGGAATATCTGCGTGTAAATAAAATATAAAAATTACACACAACACAAAATTCATTTATACTGCACATAAACCTTATAAATAGAGCCTGAAGGTAACTTTATAGTATATTTTTTGGCGTCCCTATGTTTCTGACTGTGATTCATATGAGAGGTCAGGTGATGTTTCCATTTGGGCATCATGCCTATACTCAAAACTTTGGATTTTCAAATTAGGATGTTCTACCTGTCTAGATGAAAAAAATGTAATTCTTAAGAGTGTTATTCTGCCATTCAAAAGGCAAGCGACAAATGATGATAGGGGCATTGTTAATGAAGGTCAACTGATACCACAGAACAATTACATCACTATCTTCACAGGGAAAAGACCAAATTAGAAAACTAAAAAAGGGCTTGAATATCTTAATTTATGTGTGTGAACCATCAGTATTTTCAACAAAGGAAAGTCAATTTAAATCCTATAGTGATCTAAGGAAGAGACAGAAAGAACTCAGTTGTACCCCTGACTACTTGCTGATCGGCTATGTGATGGATAGATTTTATCTCCTTGAGACTTTGTGTCCTCATTTGTGAGATGAGATGACTTTCAGGTCTGAGGTGAGGTCCTTTGCTGGTCCATCATACATGCTCATCAAATAGCAAAGACTACAATAGAATGTTATATTTTATATGCACAGACAACTAAATTACTTTTCCAAAGTCACAAACTAAGATAACTAAAATAAGAACCCAGGTTCCTCAGTATTACTTATGTCCTCCAGAATGCAATACTGTTGGAAAAAGCTGGGGTCCTACCTGATAAAACCATTTCAATCTAAACAAAATTGACAGCTAGCTTCCAATAGTTAATGTAGAAATAAAAAATATTTTTATTGCTTATTTTGAAATATTTTAAAAAAGCTTATTTATGCTAAATATAATTGAGTCAAATAGGAGAAAGACTTGAGAATTCAGTGTTGGTAGATAGAAATGGTTTCTGCATATTCCACTCAGAAAAATATGTCATGAATGTATATCTGCACACATGTACTCAGATTCCTACTATCAATAGTTAAGTATGCTTACAACACAGGTATTGCTTTGAGAAAAATAAGTCAGGTAAGTTAGATACTTGCAAATTTCTATAGCAAGCTAGCTTATACTCCCACCATTTCTCAAACTTTAAAAACTACTCCTGTATTTTATAAAATAATCTGTCATGTTATGCTAGTTCTATCAGACTAAGTAATTCAATTTCATGGATTCAAAATCCATTTGAAAATCACACTCCATTTAGATAATATCCATGAAATAAATCAGTGATTAAAAACAATCTCTGTAGCTTTTCATACCCTGTGAATTTGGGTATCTTTTAAACCAAATCAGTTTCTGATTTGATTATAAATTTTAAAAAATCAACATTTTGCTCATTCATCATTTTACACAATAGACCTACATCTCAAATCCCTGAGGATTTCCACTATAACCTGTTACAGAATGCCTAAGGAAGTCTCATTCACTTTAAAATGGCACTTAAGGAGATACTTATCTAGGTTCTGAATTTACAGATGCCTTTGCCTCAGCAACAGGGGTCTAGATAGGCATAGGGACCTGGTTGTTTCCAGGCTGTGCTATCATAAACAGCAGAAATCTACAAGCCCTGCCACCACCAAAGAGAAATACTTCTTTAAGTGAAGCTCACTCTAGTGCATGGAGATGAAACTGGAAAAACCAGCCTCAGAAGGACCCTATGAGCTAACTGCTTAAAAGGTAGCCACAATGCTACACCACACCCAACACTGTATTTAAGTAGCATTTTTCTAAAGGAACTTGAGGAATGAATTTTTCTTCACAACATTCCAATGAAGGCTTCTCTGAACACTCCTTATCCTTAGTCCCAAATAGGAGGTGCTTTAAATAGGAGGCTCCCTAATTATTCCATGGCTATCTCTAACATTGTCCTTACTCACCTGTGCTTGCCCTTAACTCCCCACGAGCTCTGATCCACTTGTAGGCAAAGCCCATGTCCTGTTTACCACTGAATCCCCAGTGGGCAGAATAACACACAGCACATAGTAGGTGCTCAACAAACAACCTAATCACTGGAAGGGAAACATGACTCAGAGGCAGAAAACATAAGGGGACTTGTTAGCTTTCTTAAAATGTGTTCATGGTCTGGACCGGTTCTTCTTTCTCTGAACCTCCCATAATTAGAAACATTTATTGAATCAAGTACTAGAGGCTACATATGGAGGAAACAAAAATTGGCAAGAGGAAAACTCAACCACACCAGTGTGGGAACATAGGTAATGGGATCTGTGTGTGTGTTTACGTTTGTTAAGGGAACAGTGAAACAAACTGCTGGTCTCCTTGCCTCCTGGTTTTTTGCTCATTCCCAAATGTTCTGTGTAATCCCAAATTAGTTTCACTGTTTCAATGCTTTATTAAGAGACCTTTACTGTTCCAGATGCACATTCTCTCAGGATGACAATCTAAGCCTCCAAGGATCCACACTCATGTCGGTGCCCTAAGGTCTCTAAGGAACCTCTCCCAGAAGTGAAGGTGCAGCTAGAAAACATTCATCGTCTCACTTCTCACCCATTCTACAGCAAACTTCATTCGTCTCCCAGCTCACCCTCATGCACCCAAGTTTTCACAGTGATCCATCTGTTCCAACTGCATTCATTTCTCTTAAGCACACAATACAACTTTATTATCTCATTTTTATACGTATGTATGAAGCTATTAAAAGTGAGTAATTCTGAATTGCTCTTACCTTTATGTCAGATATGAAAATAACATAAAACTCATTTCCTGTACTCTTATAAACTAAGATTGGGTATTTGAAACAGCTATAATTTATCCTATTGAATTTTAAAGTCATGTCCCAATATTAACATTTAAAAACAAACAGGGTATAGAGAACATAGTAGTTCCAAAATGACTGATTCTAAAAAAGCATTACAGGAAGTTCTCAAAAGCAAAACAAAAAAATTCAAAAATTGGAGCCTTAATTTTCCAGTAAGACAGTTTAAATGCAATAATGTTTTCTTACATAACTCTTTAAATCCAATTCATCTCAAAACGGGAACTACCTCTACTTACAACTCATTAAATATATGTATCAGTATGTGGAATGATACTTTTAATTCTGCATATCAAATCTCCATACTATTCAATGTTTCTTGAACACCCCCCACATCCCTCCTGCCGACCATTGCTCTTTATTCTGAAGAGACATCCCATTCACAGAGTTCCCCTGCCTTTGGCAGCTTTTAAGGGGTTTTCCATAGAAACAACGTTTGTCCACACCACATAACAAACTTCAATGTCAAGTCCTCTAAGTAAGACAGGCTATAGCTTCCTTACAAAAGGTGGTGGACTTGCAGGTCTCGCAGAAGGTGTCGTCGGTGAAACGCTCCGTCAGGCTTCTCTTCCCCACCCCTTGGGAGCCCAGGATGATGACCTGCAGCTTGAAGTCTGCGGGCCTGGGGGGCTGTTTCCTCCCACGCGCCTGGCCGCCAGAAAGCGCCCAGGAAGCCAGCGCCCGGGATGCTGCTGCCCCCAGCCCCCTCTGCAGCGCGGCGCCCAGATCCAAGCACGCGTAAGGCTTGCGCTCGGCCACCTGCCCGCCCGGCCGCCTGCCTGGCGTGCGCAGGGACTCAGCCCTGAGATTGGCGTCTAACCACTTGCAGCTGCGCCATTGGTTGATCCCAGGGCCCTGCTCCTGGCCGCCGCCGCCACCAGGAGAGGAAGAAAGGAAGCAGCAGCTCCGCGCGGGACCAGGAGGAGCAGGAAGCGCAGGCGCGGGAGGGCGGAGCCGCGAAGGGGTTTCCCGCAGGACTACAGCGCTACCACTGCGGACTGCTCTGAAGACTTTGGGCTCTCTCCTACCCACCCCTTCTGCCCTTTTCCTGCTTCCTCTTGTTCTCCAGCTCTTGTTTCCCTGTTTCCTTCTGTTAGCTGTTTTGTCTTTTATTTCTTCCATCCGCTCTTTTCACTCCTTTCCCTATTTTCACTGTGCACAGTCCCCAAAACACTGTGCAATTTTATTAGCTGTTATCGCCAGGTATTCTAGAAGATTTTGAAGAAAGAGTTGGCAGACTTTCTTTTGCCTCGAACTGTGGAGGTGGGATGCAGAGGAAAGGCCGGGAACAGGCCAAAAGGATGGAGGGCAGGTTGCAGTACCTCTTTGCACCATGTTCATCCTAAGCGATTGCAGTTCCCTCACGCAGTTACAGAGGTCGGCCATCCCTTCCCTTTTGGCCATGGTCAACATCATGTCAATGACGATGAAGTAGCCGTCCTTCCTGCGCCAACACTTCACGAAAAGAGGGGTCCATCAATGGAGGTAAAAGGACCACTGAGCTGCTGATACTTTTAAAAGTTTTTGTTAAGGTCAAATTCACATTTAAAAATTAACCACTAAAACACATGTAGTTCAGGCATTTAGCACATTCACAATGTTGTCCAACTGTCACCTCTGTCCAGCTCCAAAATATACGCACCATCTCCCAACCATAACCCATGGTATACTTCTTTAAGAGGCGCTGGGAGCTCTGCTTATCTGCAGTGCATCACCAATGGGCCTGCATTGGGCAGGCTCTTGGATTTGACCAGACAAATCTCAGCAGGCCTGTGACATGGTGGGGGACCCCGTAATCCGGCCAGCCAGTGAAGTGAAACTGTCTGATCTCTCGGATTTCATGGGTCAGCCACAACACAGAAGAGAACAAAAGGAAAATAATTGATAAACTTCAAGAGCAACCAAAGAACAAACTTTAGGAACACAACCCACTCCTAGGGAGCAAGACTAAGGGCAGATAACAATGAGTTGCTGGGGAAGAAGGTCATTCTTACATTTAACACAGGTTAATCACACTTTTGAAGATGTCTGTGGGTGGGAAAGAGAGGTGGTGTTTGGGGGACATGCTAATTTACACGTGCAATTCCAGTAAATGAATGGGTCTCTGGTTCTTTGAAATTCCTTACTGTTAGGTGCAGGACAGGCTGAGTAAGCTGTCTGCAGGGCATGCCAAACAAAGTTAGCTGCAGGATGACCTGGCCTCTCAAACCCTCTGTCTGAAGGGGGACAAATGAATGTCAGTAGAGGGGGCAGAGAGAGAAGAGGGGAGGGGAGGGGAGGG